>NC_043705.1:50638647-50678058 GCF_006229205.1 Suricata suricatta
TCGATAGTTTTTTGAGGAACCTCCACACTGTTTTCCAGAGCGGCTGCACCAGTTTACATTCCCACCAACCGTGTAGGGGGGGTGCCCGTCTCTCCACACCCTCTCCAACATCTATAGTCTCTTGATTTGTTCATTTTAGCCACTCTGACTGGCGTGAGGTGGTATCTCAGTGTGGTTTTGATTTGTGTTTCCCTGATGATGAGTGATGTTGAGCATTGTTTCATGTGCCTATAGGCCATCTGGATGTCCTCTTTGGAGAAGTGTCTGTTCATGTCTTCTGCCCATTTCTTCACTGGATTATTTGTTTTGTGATTGTGAAGTTTGGTGAGTTCCTTGTAGATTTTAGATACTAGCCCTTTATCTGATATGTCATTTGCAAAGAAACATTCTATTTTTTAAGATTGCCTGTCTCTATATGCTTGCCAACTATTGCCTACTAAAGATATTTAAATTTTGGGGTTTTCAGACTTGGAGTTTTTATTCAATCACCATTCCTCCGGCTCAAATATCTCTTCTTTCATATGTATTAGCGTTTAGTAATATTACCTTTTATTGCCCTCTAACTACCTGCGGGGCACTCTGCTAATGAGCTCTTAATATACTTTATCTTATTTAATCCTGTTTAAGCCAAGGAAAGTGGAGCTCAGAAAGGCTGAACTGGAAGCATTCGTGAGTGGTGAGGCCAGTATCTGCATACAAGCCCCGGGCCTCCCAGCTTTCTGCTTGTCTGACGATGCTGCGTCTGACAGAGTGAGCATCTTCTCCTTCCAAGGGGAAAGCCTACAGGTAGGTTCCTCCATGCAATTTTGTCATTTCTACTATTCTTTGATTTTTTATCTTCATCCATTTTTTCACCTAAAGAAAGAAATTTTCAATATAAGGTATCTGTAGTAGGTTCGGGGGTTAAAAATCTAAGTAATTTACTATTTTTAATGTAAGTGTATGTCCTTAAAAAATACAAAGTTTTACTACATGAGATTTGCTGCTTGTATTCCGGTCTAAAGAAAAAACACTACTGAGTAGGGGCTATTTCATGTGCAAACTGTGCAAAGGGGCAACAAATAACAGGAAAAGTAACATAAAATAAGCCCTGTTAATAAGTCCTTTCTAATGGGAAGATTTACTGTTTAAAACATGTATTTTTAATCTAACCAAAAAGATAGAGACAAAAACATCTCTTCATCCAATACAGAGCTATTCGTACTAAACTTTAATTCATTTTCATTTACATTTCATAAAAGTGTGGATATTTAATTTTCTTAGTCTCAATTTCACAACATTTGATGATCAACTTTTTTTCTTTCAAAAGATTTTTGGTCAATAAGTCCTCTTACATACAGCAAAAAATACTTCACTTTTTAAAATTAATTTCAATTACTTCCAAGGTATTATTCAGGTGAATTCCTGACTAACTGCTTTGTCAGTAGTTCTTTACATCTGTCATTATTTGTTAAGCCTTTGCATTTAAAAGAGATTCCTGTTGTTTTTCTTTAGCAAGGTAAATTGCAGATACCACATATCCTGATTTGCAAGGATCAAGGGCCCCTTGATGTCCCTAAAAAGCCCCATAATGGGACTTTTCAAATGCAGAAATAAGCTCTTTTTGTTATTTGGATAAATACATGTATTCTCGGTAAATTTTCCTGCAGAGACACTAAACTTCATTTCAGAAGGTTTACATGAAGTTTCTTCCTTAGAAATCTATTCCTATCTGGAGGTCTCTTTTTGGTGCATGCTCCTGTATGTAACTGCTATCAAAATAACATTAGAAAATGTTGGAATCCTAATTACCAGTGTCTTTGTTCTGTAAAATATTCTCAGAATTTAAGTGAAATAAATTGTTTGGTAAAATGACTTGTTGCAAATGAAAATTATTAGCAAGTTTGTGACCAAAGAAGCTTTATCAACATAAATAAAAAAACTTTCTAGTATTGGTATTCTAATTTTACCTCGAATATGCCTGGAAGGCAACAACTGCTACACTTTTTCAAAACATATATATACAGCACTTACAAATAGGATAGTAAAAACTGCCGGCATTTTACACACACTGGTCTTATGAGGAACCATACTATCAGCGGCATCATCACCATGGGTTATAATGATCATCTAGCTATGCAAATTTAAATTATTCACATATAGAAAATGTGTATATATATATAAGAATAAAGTGGGGAAGGGAACTGTTATTTATCAGTCCATTACCATTATTTTAATTGAGTATAAAACCATCTATGTCTCCCATTTTGGATTATGTTCTGTTTAGAAAATAGAAGACATTTTAATTTTTCATAATGGCTGCTTACAAAGGAGAGGGCTTCTTATTTCTTGAGATCATGATCTGAGCTACCCAGGTGCCCCTGAGGGCTTCTTATTTCTAAAAGGAAGAAAGTGGCTTTATTTTAATACACACCTGGACATGTAAAACAATTTTATAAATCCTTTAATTTTGCATACATAGGAGTTGACATACTAGATACAGTATACCTCAAAAGTCAATCGTGCAACATTAGCAGGCAGCCCTTTGCCCATATCCATCCACTGACGTCGTTTCTGTTTTTTACCAGCAACGTTGGAACTGTATTACTGGGGAATATGCGGCATGTTCCTTGCTAAATAGGCTCCCGGGGCAGGGCTGTCACTTTGGAGATAATCCGGGAGTATGGAAGTTCGTCTGGGGGCAGGGTCGTCATGCTAGGAGGCCCCGGACAGCCCCTAAGCGTCCACACTTGCAGGGCCATTTTGGTCAAGGCCTCACGGCGCAGAGCAGCCGGCTGCAGCTCGGCTGGAGCCACCGCTGGCGCGCGCCGCCCGACACAGGTCCGCAGGCCTGGCAGGCCCCGGCCGCGGTTTTCCCAGCCTAGCCTCCGTTGCCTAGGCGACCGCCGCCGAACGTTCCCGCGGCGGGCCCCGCCCCCCGGCCAATCGGACCAGCGCTCGTCCGAGCCCAGATTCTCTTTGTTCCGCAGCCATTTCAGGCCCCGGACGGGAGGCAGCGCCGCTTCGGCAGAGGGCCCGTGCGCCGGAGGCCTCTGGGATGGTGTGGGACCGGGTAGGTGGCGTGAGGGTGCGCGGCCCCTGACGGGAGGGCGGGAGCGGAGGCCAGCCGTTCTGAAGCGGCCTGAGGGGCCGCAGGGAGAGGCGCCGGACCCGCCGCCCTCCTGGCCGTTTGGAGCCCGGCGGCGGCGGCGGCGCGGTTCTAAGCCCAACAGCTGCCGGCTGGGGCGTCCTACGGGACGCCGGCGGCGGTCGGGCCGCGCCTCTTCAGGTGTCCGAGGTCGGCGGGGGGCCCGGTAAAGGCGACGAGAAGGGGAGAGTCTTCTCGCCGGGGAGCTTTCTGTGATTCCGCGGCGTTTGAGGGCTTTGGTGCCGCAGTCGCTGCACCAGGACGGCTGCTTCTCGCCGGTTCTGGGCACTTTGGGGGCACTGCCTGGCTCTGCCCCGGGTGGCCCGTCTTTGTCCGCCGCCCGTTCCCCTTTGCCCGAGTGTCCCGGGCCCGCAGACGCCTTCGCCTCCGCATTCAGCTGGGGCGGATCGCTTTCTTTGGGCGGTTCTTGCCCCTTGTGGCCTCTTGGCCTCACGACATATTTACGTAACTTTAATGTTTGTAACGGAACGGGCTTTGCGTGGGTTTGTGTTTTTTGCACTTCCACCCTTTTGTACTTGTCCAACGCGAACACGCAACAGGGAACAGCTGCCGAGGAGCAGACCGGCTACCGCAATTAAGAAAAAGGCTTTCTTCCTTTGAAAACGATCACCGGCTTGTCTACTGATGTAAAAAAAAAAAAAACAAAAAAACTGGATGTTGCAAGGATTGCTTGCTACCTAGATCTAAGTCCGTTTTCTTAATCACTAATTAGTGTGGTCCATCAACAGAGACAGACATAGAAATTTAAACTTGGCTATTCACAAGTTGATTTTGACAGTTGTTTTAAGAAGCTTCATAACAATCCTATCTTGAAACAGTGATGACTTCAAAAATGAGCTTATAAATGGTACCTTTTTTTTTTTTTAGCCCAAAGGAAAGACGTTTATGTATTTAAAAAAAAAAAAGTTGTATTGTTTAATCAGTATTTGGAAAAGGCTGTAAAATGGCTATCCTGACAGACTTATTTTTATTTAGGATAACAGAAGTTCCTTTTAGATTTTAAGTTTCGCATTTATATCAAAGCTTTCATACTAGAATGGCAAATAAGTTATACGTATCGAAGCAGGGAAGTTTTTTGCTTTGGGGGGAAACGATTTTGTTTCCTACTTTTGCCCTGCCTTGCACACCTTTCTTCTTGAACAGTGACTCCAAGTTGGAAATTTGCAGCCGCAAAAGGGGAATGTTAGTTGGAAGGGGCAGATTTGTTTTACTCCCCGTATGCTGTGCATTGGTAAATGCGTAGCAGCGGCGCAGTTTGGCAGTCCAGTTTTCACTTCACCTAAGTTAATGCTAGACCAATGAGCTATTAGTGCTCCATTTTCTTTTTCCTAACAGGGGCCCCACCTGGATCACCCTTGATGTGGTCACACTTTTGTTCCAGGCATTCAGGGAATTATTAAATTCCTCCCACTGAAATACCTATAAAAATCTTTTAAAGTAATCAAGCTGATTACCAAAACATATTATGAGCAGGGTAAGACTTTGGAAAAAAAAAATACATACGATCCTGGTTGTAAATATTTCCATTATCAACACTTGATATTGTATTCATTGTTTTTATGACTAGTTTTTCTTTTTTATATAATGTTAAATCCATCACATAAACTCAAGTTTTCTAAATACTGTAAATGAACTCCCTTGAAGTGTACTTGTACTATATTTAGAAGAATTGCTTGCTTTGATCCATGTTGGATTCTGCAAATACTGTTTTTAAAAATTTGATTAATAAAGGAAGGCAAAACAAGTAACATATGTCATGAAATAAATTTATCAAATGTAAACCGCAGAGAGGAACACAGCAGTAAGTGGGAGTTATTTTTATTGCCCAGAGTAGAAATTGTGAATGTTTTTTCCTGGGCTTGATAGTTGAGTATGTAATGGTGCCAAAAAGGCCTTTCTCCCAGAAAAACAATTTGGTTTACCTGCAAATGGGTGAGAGAAAGCTGAAAGAATCAAGGTGATTGATTAACTGATGATTGTTTTCCAAAACAATGGAGAATAATGCCATCTTCAAAAATAGGAATCAGAGACAAAACATTCCCCAAATGTTGGGAGTCTTTCTTAATTGGTCCTGGTCAGCCAGTGCTGCGGTAGATAACCATCGAGTGTTGGCAAGTGAGAGGGGTCTCCTGGGTTGCAGCATGGGTGAACTTCATGATGGAGGATGTCTGGAAGGGTGGTAACTGTAGATGTGCGGTTGTCTGGCTGGGTGTTAGTGTAGGAGAGAGTTTCTAGAAAGAAGCCTCATTTAGTTGCCCCAGGATCTCCTTACTAGGATTCTTTGAAGTACTGAAAGTGGGTGTAATAACTAAGAATGGTTAGATGAGTCTCAGTGGTTAAATGAAATACTGGAACAGGAAATAGAGATGCAGATTTGTCTTGGAATTTTCTGGAGTGGATAGAACCCATACAGGACTGGTGGCTACATCTTGTTCCAAAGTGGCACCTGATGGCAGAGCAAATATTTGAACTCAGAACTAAAGAATGCCTAAAGCTAAAAGAAAGCTGATACCTGAAAGACCACAAGCTTTGAGTTGCATTTGCCTTTTTAATGGTTAAAATTTTAAATGAAAGCAAATCTTCCAATGTAGCAGTTGGAACAGGAGGTCTAGAGCCAGACTTCTTGGATTCAGATCTTGGCACCTTCTGAAATTATGTGTGGACTTGGGCAAGTTACTTCATTTCACTGTACATCAATTTTCTCATCTCAAAATGCTGTGAGGATTAACTGAGTTAATATGGTAAACTCTTAGAACTAGGCCTGATGTAGTAAATACTCCTTTAATAATAATTGCTATTATCCGGGCGCCTGGGTGGCTCAGTCGGTTAAGCCTCCAGCTTCGGCTCAGGTCAGATCTCACGTTCATGGGTTCGAGCCCCGCGTCAGGCTCTGTGCTGACAGCTAGCTCAGAGCCTGGAGCCTGCTTCCGATTCTGTATCTCCCTCTCTCTGACCCTCCCCCTTTCATGCTCTGTCTCTCTCTGTATCAAAAATAAATTTAAAAAAATAATAATTGCTATTATCATGATCATTGATATTTTAGAAAGTAACCTATCAAATTATAATCACTAATATCTAGACTTTGAGATAATTCCTGTAAACCCATTGATGTATCTCCTTCCAATATTTTTTTCTTTATTTGATTTTTACATAGTTGAGACTTTACTATATGAATAACTTTACGTTCTTTTTTCACTTAGCAACATAAACATTTTCTCATGTTAATTATTTTGTTAGCATTTTAAAATTTTTATTTTTTTTTAAGTTTTTAAGTTTATTTTGAGAGAAGAGTGCACGTGAGCTTTGGAGGGGCAGAGAGGGGGAGAGAGAGAATCCCAAGCTGGCTCCTCACTGTCAATGCAGAATCTGACATGGGGCTCAAACCCATAACCATGAAATCATGACCTGAGCCAAAATCAAGAGTTAGACACTTAATGATTGAGCCACCCAGGTGCCCCTGTCAGCATTTTTTAAAAAATGATCTCATAATATGACTTTCTCATAATTAAACATTTTCCTAGTGGACAGTTAGCAAGTTTCTAATGGTTTTTTTTTTTTTTTTTGCAGTGTAAGAAACATTACAGTGAACATCCTTGTACATAGAACAACTTCTATGTTTTAGATTATTTCATTAACATAGATTTTCCGAAGTGAAAATACTGGCTTGGAGTATATGAACATCCAAAGCTCCCATATTGTTTTGACTTAAGAAAATTTAATATTGGACTTAAAACTGAGGAGCACAGCATTTATTGCCCTTACTGCTTGAGATGGGAAGGAAGAAGGAGTGAATAAACATTTTTTTCCAAATAATATGTTAGGCATTACTTATAAGGTGTTGATCATAACATTGTACTTTTATATACATTCTGCTCATTATTATAGCCCTGTGTTACACATGGGAGTTACCTATAGATAAGCAAATACTTTGCCCATGAACTGAGGATGTTCAAGGCTAAATCTGAATGTAGGTCTACCTGACTGCAAAGTTCATATCCTTTAATTGTAAAATTTCGTGTAATACACATATTCAGGGTCTTATGATAAATATGTACACACTGAATACATATAGAACCTTGTAATCAATCTTATAATTCACTATAGCTTAGTGGATCTACACATTATGAAGATAATAAAACTTGAGCTGGAGGTAATGAATGGGTAAATTACAAAGTTAAGCCAGAGAGGGCTTAACTCTCTGCATATATTTTACAAATATTTTAGCTGATTTTAAAATGAATGCAAAAAGTATCTGTGTTGAAACTCTCTGTTTGTAAAGACCTCAACACAAATGGGGGAAGAAAAAAACAAATCCATCAAATTTGGAATATCTATATAAGTGACAATGGCGGGAGCACCTGGGTGGCTCAGTTGGTTGAGCGTCCAACTTTGGCTCAGGTCATGATCTCATAGCTCCTGAGTTCGAGACCCGAGTTGGGCTCTGTACTGACAGCTCTGAGCCTGGAGCCTGCTTCCGATTCTGTCACCCTCTCTCTCTCTATGCCCTGCTCACACACATCCTCTCTCTCAAAATAAATAAAGCAATTTTAAAAAACTAACAATGGCCTATTAAGAAACCATATGGAAAAATACACTTTGTAAAACCTCTGCCAAACTAAAGTCTTACTAGAGAAATAACAACAAAAAAAGATACTCCAGTTAGAGAATAAGACTCCCCACAAGGTGTAGAAAGTTAATTATATATTGAAAAGTGAAGGGAAAAAATTAATTGCATTTTATAGTTGACTGTGAAGAACTCTGAAGCCATTAATAAAATAATATTCCACAGAGCCTCTTAATCCTCAGGTATAGAAGTGGCTGCCATAGATAAAATGGTCCATCCTGAAACGGCCAAATTTCTATTGCTTTTGTCTCTACTAAGGATGGGATTAGAGCAGAGAAATATTTCACCAAATTGTGATCATACTCAATAGATGTAAATAAAGATGTAAACTGTAAAGAAACTCTTAGAAAATTGATCTTTATGCTGCCATTAAAAATACTTATAAGTATTATATATTTTTGAAAAATAATGACATAAAAAGAAAAATAGTTACTTTTAGTTGGAGCATAGGAAAACAGGAAAATGATGAGAAAGATGGCCAATTATGAAGGATTGATTTTGTGTGCCGTTTATTCATTCACAAAACATTTATTAGTGCCGGCATTGTCCCTTGTGATTTGGAGATTTCTGTACTACTGGAGAGAGAGACGTAAACAAAACACAACAAAGTACAGTTACAGCTTTTACAATCTAAATCTGTGGAGGGATCCAGCAGGGCCAGTAATGGAGTCCACGCAGGGAAATGGCTCAGGGCTTCAGGGGAGTAGGTGCTGCTGCTTCTTCAGACACTATGTCCACAAAGATAAGGACGTACCATGTTCTTGAAACTGCAAGCAGTTCGAGCCCTAAAAGATAAAGAGCAGGAACCCACAGACTTTTTCTGTAAAATAAATATGTTCTGATTTGTGGGCCATACTCCCTCATACGTGGTGCAAAAACAGTCATAGACAGTATGCAAACTAATGGGCTTGACCAAGAAGACCTTAAATGTCTCTAGTATCTAGTAGGGGGATTTGAGGAAGAGAGACGCCTGAGCCATAGGAAGATTTGAAACAAGAAATTTATAACATTGATTTGTGTGAATCATTAAGAGTGGAATAAATTAGAAAAACAGTTTCTTTCCAAGCACTATAAACTAATAAGAAAAGGGAGGACGGGGCGCCTGGGTGGCTTAGTTGGTTGAGCATCCGACTTCGGCTCAGGTCATAATCTTGTGATTTGTGAGTTCAAACCGCATGGCAGGTTTTGTGCTGACAGCACGGAGCCTGGAGCCTGCTTCAGATTCTGTCTCCTCTCTCTGCCCCTCCCCCATTAACACTGTGTCTGTTTCTCAAAAATAAAGAAACATTTTAAAAAATTAAAAAGAAAAGAGAAGACCACTCCATTTCTTAATGGCCAGTTTCACAGAAGAGGGACCCCTGGGTGGCTCAGTCAGTTAAGCATCCTACTTTTGCTCAGGTCATGATCTCATGGTTTGTGGGTTGGAGCCTTGCATCAGCCCTGCTGACACCTCAGAGCCTGAGCCTGCTTCAGATTCTGTGTCTCCCTCTCTCTCCCCACCTCCCTAGCTCATGATCTGTTTCTCTCTCTCAAAAATGAATAAACATTAAAAAAAAACACTTAAAAATTCACAAAAGGGAATCTCAGTACAGCTAGCCGAATAAACAATGCTCTGCCCCACCAATAGGGAAGTGCAGAGTAAAACAGCAGTATTTTGTTTCCGGTCATACTGACAGAAATGAAAAAGGTTTTGCTAGTGTATATTGACAAGGTTGTATCGAAAACTGCTATGTTGAATAAGTCAGCAGAGCCATTTTAGTTTTAAAGCAAAAACATTTTGATGTTGCAGCAATTTCCATTTCTTAGAGAAGCATGTGGGCCTAACAGGGGTCGTGTGTCTTTGAGAATGTCAGTAGGCACACAGCCTCCAGACTTCCAGGCCACCTTTCATTGCCTGCACTCCAGTTCATAAAAGGGTCTGTATTTGTCTTTTTAAAAAACAAACAAAAAACCCCCCAAAACCCTTTCTAACTCTTCATACCCTTCTACTGTGCCCTTTGGAATTTATAGTCCATCATCTGCAAAGTCCAGTCTCAACCTGTTCTTTAAACATTCCCTTCACTTTCTTGCTCTTCTGGACAGCTGACTTGGCACTGCGCATTTGCAACTGTTGTTCTCTATAGCCCTCTTACCAGTGTTCCTAGAGGTGGGAGGGGTATCTGCCATGCAGCTCCTTGCTGCTTTCAGACTCTTCTCCTTCCTGCCACCTTAAAAGTCCTCAGATTATATAATCCAGTACCCCTCATGAAGGTTATTAACTGTTGATAGTGTAATTGCTATCAGTGACCTCCAGATCATTCCTCTTCATTCTTCATTCCTCTTCATTCTTCAATTATTTTAGCTCCAGGCTCGTTGCCCCTCTCTTCAGTACATAACCGATGTTGCCAGTACCTTGGCCTCTCTTTCCTAGACCTTTCCTCTATCCTATCTCAGCCACTCCCTCAGTGATACTCTCCTGCCTTGTCAGTAACTACAGTCCTTCCGTAGTTAGAATTTTATGTGTTCTATTCTATGACCCCACTTTCTATTTTTGTGGTTCACTCCTTCTAGTTAGTATCTCAGCCCCAACCATCTTTTGACCCCAATGGAATCTCCAGTGTATTGATCCTATTAACTCATTCCCTGCCACTCATCCTCTTGGTTTCACTCCCTTCCTTAACTTGGCTGAAATTTCATGGTTAACCATTAAAAAAATTTTTTTTCCATTTATTTTTGAGAGACCAAGTGCATGCACAGGAGCAGGGGGAGGGCAGAGAAGAGAGGACAGAAGAGAGAGCCCAGTGCGGGGCTCAAACTCATAGAACTGTGACATCATGACCTGAGCCGAAGTCAGACACTCAACCAACTGAGCCACCCAGGCACCCAGGGTTAATCATTTAAAAAAATTTTTTTTAAATGTCTTTATTTTATTTTGAGAGGCAGAGCAGAGAGTGAGCAGGGAAGGGGCAGAGAGAGAGGGAGACACAGAATCTGAGCAGGATCCAGGCTCTGAGCTGTCAGCACAGAGCCCAACACAGGGCTTGAACCCACAGACTGTGAGATCATGACCTGAGCTGAAGTTGGATGCTTAACCGACTGAGCCACCAGGTGCCCCTAATCATTTTAATCACTCCTTTGGGTCCACTCCCTTGCTCTTTGCTTGTTTGGCAGAAACACAGGCCTAGTTAAAACCAATTCTCTGCTTTGTACCTGCCTTTACGTAACTTAGTATAGCTGGAAGAAAACACAACCATACCTGACCCCTTTCAAGGGCCCCTGATGCTGCCTGTTGATTGTGCTGTATTTTTTTAGTCTGTTCACTCTCCTACTTCTGCATGACTGTTTCATATCTTCTTTTCTTCAGACCTCCAGTCCCATCCTCACTTTGGGCTCATGTATGACCTTGCCTCCTGCTTTGCTAAGAAATAGAAGCAATCAGAAAACTTACACAGGTTCCCAGCATCCTGTGTACCTACCAGCGTCTGTGTCAATACATGCTGTCTTCCTGCTTCCTACTTAGGTTAACTGTTCATCTTCTTGTATCTGCTTTTGTACTAGATCCCATCCTCTCTCATGGGCTCAAGGACATTGATTCAGCTTCTCCCCTTTCCACATCGTGTTTTTCCTTTATTGAATTATGTCTCTCAGCAAACAGACATGCTATTATTTCTCCCATCATTTAAAAACAAAAAACTTCATCCACTCCTCACCACCTGTTTCCCCGTTTGGGGGTTTCCTTTGGCAGAATCACTCCTTGAAACAGTTGTCCATTCTTGGTAATGCCAAGTTCTAGCCTCCCGTGTACTGTACTAAACCCAGTCCAGTCAGGCTTCTGCCTGCCCCCTTTCTGCTGAACCGCACATGTTGTCCAGCAACTTCCGTGTTACCAAGTGCCATATGCCATTGATTCTGTTCATCTTACTTGGTCTGTGAGCAGCATTTGACAGGGCTGTTTGTTCTCTTATCCTTGAAACACTTTCTTTGCTTTCCAGTATGCCACACACCCCTCCTTATCTTTTGCCTCCTTCCTGGACCCTTGTAATTCTCCTTTCCTTTTCTTCTTACAGACCGCGTTTGTTGAAGAACCCAGGGCTCAGTCCTTGCTTTTTGTTCTTTTGTTTTTCCTATCACTTCATTGATGATTTTACTCAGTCTCATGGCTTTAAATACCATCCAAATGCCAGCAACAACCAGACTTAGATCTTTAGCTCTTTTCCCTAATTCCAGCCTCATATATTCAGCTGCCTCTTCAGCATCTCTACCTAAATGTCTAACGATATACATCAAACTCAGCATTTCTAACCTAACTCCTAAAGACTTCCCCATTTCTGTCTGTCAGTGGCAACTCCATCCTCCGAGTAGCTCTGGCTGATATCTTAGAGTTATCCTTGCTTTTGCTTTTGCTTTGACTCTTCACATCCATTCTTTCAGAACAACCTATTTTTTTCTGTATCATGAAAATACATCCAGAATTTACCTCATCTTCTCCACTACTACCACCTTGGTCCAAGCTACTACTATCATAAATACTGCTTAAGTAGGTTGCTCAGGCCTCCCTATTCTACGTGAGTCCTTCCCAGTAGTCTTTTTTCAATACAGTAGGGAGAGCTAGTCTTTTGCAAATTAAGACAGTCCCAATCACTTCTTTATGCAGAGGACTGCAGTGGCTCTTTTGATTCAGAGAAAATCTAGTCCTTACAGTGGCCCACAAGATTGTCTATAATTTGCCCAACCCACTCCCCTTTGTCCTTACCGTCTTGACCTTATTTCCTATTACCACTTTCCCTCCTTGCACACTGGTCTTTGTGCTCTGTCAAAAACATATGTCATGTTTCTGCTTTAGGACCTTTGCTTTAGCTACTAGTTCAGCTGTCTGGAATCTACTTTTCCCAAATATCTATTTGGCTCACTGACTTTACTGTCTGATCTTTGTTCAGATGTTACCTCCTTTAAACACTTTTTTTTTTTAAATCTTGGGAGAGAAATCAAGCATGAGAAGGGAAAGGACAGAAAGAGAAAGAGGGTGAGAGGGAGGGAGGGAGAGAGAGAATCCCAACCAGGCTCTGCACTTTTAGCACGGAGCCGATGTGGGGCTTGAACTCAGGAATGGTGAGATTATGATTTGAGCCAAAACCAATAGTCAGACGCTTAACCAACTGAATCACCAGACACCCCTCCCAGATACCCTTTTTAATAGTGCACCCTACCTCCTCCCATTCCCCTTATCCTGGATTCTTTTATTTTTTGCATAGCAGATACTACCTTTTACACTGCTATATCAGGGGTCAGCAAGTTAGAGCCTCACTACCCTCTGGCTTATTTTTGTACAGCCTATAAGCTAAGAGCAGTTTTTGCATTTCAAAGGGCTGTGAAACAAAAATAAAGAATTTACAACAGACATGTGGTCTGTGAAACCTAGAATATTTACTATTAGGCCCTTTGCAGGCAAAGTTTATGTGGTATATTCCGTTTATTTTCTTTCTCTTTCCACACAAATGTAAGCTCCAAGAGGGCAAAGGTCTTCGTTTTATTTATTGCTGTATCTACAGCAGCTAGAACAGTGCCTAGAATATAGTAGGCACTCAGTAAATATCTGTTAAATGAATTGCTTATAGTGGTACAAAATTATAAATAGGTTAAGTATTCAAGAACTCATATTGCAATTGGTCATGAAATAGAGCTGTGTATAGTGAGTCAGAAAGCAAAGACATATTTTAAAGGAGTTTTTTAAATTAATTATTTACGTAATCTCTGCACCCACAGCAGGGGTCGTATGCTCTACCGAGAGCCAGCCAGCCACCCCTGAGTTTTATAAAACATAATTTCTATAGAAACATAATGTATTTAAATGTACAAAACAACTGCTCTATAAGATGATGCATCAGATGAATATTAGAATACTATTGGGGAGGAGACCAGGATTAGAAGAGATACTTGAAGGGAGCTAGAATTTCATTAGTATTGTTTCCTTTTTTTTAATATAGTGAAAAGCAGTCACTTATCAATTTTTCATTTAAAGGTTTTTTTTTTTTTTAATGAAGAGAAAGGAGAAAAGAAAGAGGTACTAACTAAAGCAGTAAGAGGAAATAGTAATGGAATGGGGAGAAAGGGAAGAAAACATTGCCTTTCTTAACTACTGTATTTGAGAAGGAGTGAGCAATATGAATATTTGAAGAAAGAATGCAAAAGTAAAGGCTCTTGAGTGGGAAAAAGCATAACAGCAGAGAACTGCCAGAAAATCAACATGGAACATAGTGAAAAAGGATCAGAGACTACTGGTTCAGAGATAGGCAGGAGCACAGATTTAGGGACAATTTTATAAGCTGTGATAAGGGTCATGAAAAGCCATTGGAAAGTTTTGATGGTCAGAGGATGCGATTTAAGTGCAGCTTTCACATGGCCATTTTTGCTGCTCTGTCTCAGAAAATGGACTGTAAGGGAACAAAACAGAAAGATAAGAAACCTATTACTGTAGTAGACCATTCTCTTGTAGAACATGGTGGTTCCCAGACTAGGGACATGAGAGGTGGTCAGATTCAGAGTATATTTTAGGATATATTTTGATAACACTGGCTGATGATTTGGATGTGGGACGTAAAGGAAATCAAGGATGGTCTTTTAGTATTTTGGCCTAAACAACTGGATAAACAGTAGTATGGGCAAGTGGAGGAGAAGCGGTTTGAGCAGGATGAGGAAAAGAATCAAGAGTTGTGTTTCAGCCATCATAGTTTAAAATGTCCATTTCACAAACATATGAGTGTGTCTTACCAAATATTGGATGCTTGAGTCTGGAGTTCAGAGTGCTATTTAATGGCACAGACTGGATAAGATTGTGTATACATAGAGAAAAGAAAAGGAGGTGGGCTATTTAGGGGTCGGAGAGCCAGCAAAGGAGACTGACGAAGAGCAGCCAGTGAAATAAAAAGAAAACTCTACGAAGGGAAAGAGTGGTTGCCTGTGTTCAGCACTGCGGAGGGATTGTGATAAGGCCGAGAAATCGCTGGGTTTGGCAAAAAGGAAATCTCAGTCTCGTTGGAGTGGAGTAAAGATGGGGAGATGGTGACTGTACACAACTCTCAAGATGTTTCTGTGAATGGAAGGAAGTGGATCAATGGAGTAGTAGTGGAGGGTGAATGGAGTCAAAGCTGTTTTAAGACAGTATTTTAAAATAGTTTTAAGCTTAGATGGAAGTTGTGAGACTAATTTAGACAGTTCCCGTGTACATACAGCTTACCTGGATTGATTGATTACATCTTACCGCATGCTTTCCTCCCACTCCTACGTACATACAGTTAGTTTTTTGACCATTTGAAAGGAAGCGTCAAACATCTTGCCCTTTTACCACTTAATTACTTTTAACTTCTGGATCTTAAGAGTTGGGATATTCTCTTCAAAAACCACATAAGAGTTATTAAATTCAGGAAATTAAGGGTTTTTACAGTCTCTATTACAGTTTTGTCACTTGTCCCAGTCACATTCCTTGTAACATTTTTTCCTCCAGTACAGGATCCAGCTCAGGGGTTAATATTACATATAACTGTCTTTTTTAGACAGAGAGAGGTTGGTTTTTTTTTTTTTTTTTTCCTATGGAACTTGACCATTTTATTCTCTTAACTACCCCCTGGTTAATTATTCTTTCTGTGACTAATAAGTGGCAAGGCAGGAGCTCAAAGTCAAGCAGAGGAACCCCAGGGTGTGCACTCTTAAGCTCCATATTACATTGCCTCTCAAGTGATGCACAGAAATATGTGGAATTCCCTGTTCGAAGTGGACAAATGAGTCAAATACATAGATCAGGAGCAATGGCCTTGTATCAAAAGAATGATTGTAACTTTCTAGATCTGGGTTATGTAATTGTTTGTAATGGTGGATCAGAGTTTAATATATCACCCTGATGAGCAGTAGGACAGAAAGGAAAACAAGAAAAGTGAAGATATTTAAACTTCATATGTGGAAGTTAATCAGGCTTTAGCATAAATTTTATGTTTTCATATTGGTGCTAATTGTTTAGAAAGGTAAAATAAAGTGCTTGAATTCTTTAGTGATGGAGTTCAGTTGGCAGTATATGGTTATAATATAAAGAGTTCTGATTTGTGTTTCAGAAAGAGTATGTTTAAGCTTATAAAATGCTCTTGTCAACGTTTATTAGAAAATATTATCAGACATAATTTAGGAAAAGAGCATTAAACAGGGAATCATTGAAATCAGAGGTGCTCCAGATCAGGAATTAGAGTGCTCCATTGGCTCTTTAGTCAAATAATGCTTTACATAGTTTCTGTTACAGTTTTATAGGGATAATGGGTAAAGACTCACGTTGGATAGAAACCCAAGTTATGGTGAAAATTTTCTTTGACATTTTCAATGAAAGATTGTTCTTACTATTGAATGTGACTTCTATAAGAAGTGACCTAAGCTGACACAGGAGCCCAAGTATTTGCTGAAAGAATCAAATGACATATAAGTTACTTAGTCCCCCAACTACATTTGAACACTTGAGTTGAATACAAATTTCCCTGAAGGCTTGGAGAATTTAAGTAGCAAGTATAAGAAAAGAAGAAAGTCTGGCTTTTTTGTACGTGGAATATGACAGAGCGATTGTTTGTAATCAGCTAAAAGTTTCACTTCCAGCAGCTCAAAGGACCATGGTCTTTAGTAGCTTTATAGGTGAGGAAATGAACCAAATGAGTAGAAGTGATTCGTACAGGGTTGCCCAGGCAAGCTATTCTTTCTACCTGCAGAGAAGAATCAAGACAGGCACGTCAGATCTCTAACACTCCTTTTTTTTTCATGATGTTATTTTGACTCTTTATGTAACAGGAGACTTAAAAGACCCATTGTCAGGGCTGCCTGGGTGGCTCAGTAGGTTAAGTGTTCAACTTTAGTTCAGATCATGATCTCCCAGTTCATGGGTTCGGGCCCCACAGTGGGCTCTGCTGAGCCTAGAGCCTGCTTCGGATTCTGTGTCTCCCTCTCTCTGCCCCTCCCATGTTCATGTTCTGTTTCTGTCCCTCAAAAATAAATTTTAAAATGTCAAAAAAAAAAAAAAGCAAAAAACCCCCCAAACTATGGTTGGAGGCATTTTGTCCCAAAGCCCCATGGAGTTACACTGAGTTTGTTAGCTCCAGAAAGGCTGCGATTCAAGTGTCTGTCACCCATCCTTCTCCTGACCCGACACTTTATCCTTCCATAGGTTAAGGATGAAACAGTGGAGAGACTGTAAAGGTAGGAGGTTTTTCTAGAGTCTTGTTTTAGTATAAATAGTAAGCTCAGATTCAAGAATGTGATACAGTAATTTAAGATTTGATGTAGGAATTTGATGGGGAAGCTTAAAAGCCAGTAGAGAAATAAAAGATTGAAGGAAGCATAAAAAGGAAAAGTCTCTTGATAAAAATCCTAGCTTTACTTCCCCCTTCCATCCTAATGGGTTAGAGGCTTTTGTGTTGCCTCTATTTGTCAGTATTTGCAGATCAGGGACACAGCAGTCAGTTTTTACTTATAAAACAGAATTGATACATTCATACTCCCATGAGATTCTAGTAGAGTTTCATTTGCTCAGCAGAGAGAACAAAATTGTGATCTCAGGTAAAATTACCATTTTCTGAACTGTGGAAATATAAACTCCTGGATATCTCAAATGTTTTGGGTCATGTTCCTCAAATGCCCCCGCCACACATTGAATTATTGAACTTAATAACATAAAGAAACAGGGGTGCCTGGGTGACTCAGTCGGTTGGGCATCTGACTTGGCTCAGGTCATGATCTCACAGTTCGTGGGTTTGAGCCCCCCATCAGGCTCTGTGCTGACAGCTCAAGCCTGGAGCCTGCTTCCAATTCTGTGTCTCTCTGTCTCTCTCTGCCCCTTTTCCACTCATTCTCTGTCTCTCCCTCCTTCAAAAATAAACATTAAAAAATTTTTTAAAATAATAACATAAAGAATTGTGTATTAGGAATTTTGTATTTGTAGTTTCCAGCTATAAAACCCGTTATATATCAATTCTTAGCAAATATTTGCTGATTTCATTTCTGGAGTTCCTTCTAGAATATGCAGACTACTCCTGTAAGAATGCATAAGGAAGAGTTGACTGGAGATTGTATGTTTTATTAACTGTAAATAATATGGATTATTTGTTGTATGAAGTTTTTTTTAATTATAATACCATTTCATGTGATTTAAAGATTTGCTTTCTGTGTACTGAACCCTACTCCAAGGAAATTATGTAGGGAAATATTTTTTTATAATAAAGTAATCAATTTATTTTTTCTAAGAATCACTTTTAGGGTGCCTGGGTGGCTCAATCAGTTACACGCTTAGTCTGACTTTTGATTTATGAATTATTTTTAATGTTTATTTATTTATTTTGAGAGAGAATGTGCTTTTATGGAAGGGGGAGAGAGAGAAAGAGAATCCCAGGCAGGCTCCATGCTGTCAGCATGGAACCTGACACTCAGCTCAGTCCCACAAAATGATGTAATGACCTGAGCCGAAATCAAGAGTCAGACGCTTAACTGACTGAGCCTCCCAGGCACCCAGTTATTTTCTTAAAATAATGGTAAAATAGTATATGACAAAAATGATTAAATAGCAAAACAAAAAGTACTAGAACTCTAACCTTTATCAGTTTAATATATGCTAAATTAGAAATTTAAGTTATTTGTAGTATGTACTCATTTCTGCAGTTGAAATTTTCTTATACATTTGTAAATTATGCTTGTAATATTTGTAGTTATGATTATTGAGGGAATCTGTAGAACTTACTGCCACAGAAGTTTTAAGAACCATTTTAGAAGAATTATAGACTCTCTTTTCTAAGCTAAATTTATTTTAATTTGCTTTTGGCCTTTACATTTTCATGGGATTTTTTTCCCCTTCTAGTTCAGCATAAGGTTTAATCAAGCTACTTGTGGCATTTTTTTCTCAAGTGGTATTTCTGGAATTATGTGCCAGTGGTTTGAAAAATTGTGACGTTGATGAGAGGTGATTGGAATTTTTTTAAGTAGTCTCTAGGTCCAGTGTGGGGCATCAACTCACACCCTAAGATCAAGCATTGCATTCTCTACAGACTGAGCCCTCCAAGTGCCCTGAAATTGTTTTTATGTTAAGCAAAATGTGGTATTCTTGTTTTAAATTTTGTAGTAGTCTTACTTTTCTGTATATCTTTTCTTAGTATTTCATTTAAACTGTTAAATAAGTCCTAATATTAACTTTCATAACATTATTAAAAATTTGTCTACACATGCAAGATATTTAAACTGTAATAAAAATTAATCACAACTATAGAAATAATAATAATTCCCATTATATAAGTAAAATTTCCCTTTTTTCTCTGAGACGCAGTGTCTGGGATTATAAACGACTTGGTCGGTATAGTTCTTTTGCTTTGCAGAGATTGCGTTAGTTTTTTTCCAATGGTAATAAAGATTTTTTTAAATTTCCAATATCCTCTTTATATCATTGTGTCTACAGTTTAATAATCTGTAATCTGTGGAAAAGTTCTGCAAGTATATCAATTTTCTGTAACTAAAATTTAACCTGTAAATGTCATTCGCTTTAAGCATTTTCACATAAAACTTTCTAAATTATATTTTACATCTTTTTGCCTTTCTAATAAGTAAAAATGGTATAATTTAAGCTTTTTGTTGATTCTGTCATTATTATGAATAGCAAGCATTGTATCATAATATAGTAGCATTCTCTGGGATCTTTTGCCCCGTTGTATTTAGGACTTCAAATGCTTAAATGTTTGGAGATTTTTATTATTTATTTTCATTTTAAAAGTAATATAACCACAGTATGGAAAATTTTTTAAAAAGAAAAGAAACAAAGCCCATAATCTTAACCCTCTAATCTGCTGTTAGCATTTCATTGTTTCCTTCTGCCTTTTTCATTGAACAATTCTGACTTTATCTTATACATATGTTTTACTTATTTGTTATTGTTCTCTACATAGAACTTTCGATCAGTTTCTTCACTTCATAACTTGACCTGAGCCGAAGTTGGATGCTCATCTGATTGAGCCACCCAGGCACCACCTGGGATTATTTCTAATACAACAATAAATATATGGGTCAACATTCAACTGTTAGGTTTTTTATGCAGTCATTAAAAAGATGGCTGGGGCACCTGGGTGGCTCAGTCATTTGAGGATTCAGCTTCGGCTCGGGTCATAATCTCATTGTTAGTGAGTTTGAGCCTCACATCAGGCTCACTGCTGTCAGCACAGAGCACCACTTTGGACCCTCTGTCCCCCCTTCTCTCTGGCCCTCCTCTGCTCACTCGTGTGCGGTCTCTCTCTCAAACATAAACATTAAAGAATAAAAGAAAGAATCCCAGGATAAAATCTTTGAAAATAACACTTTTTTCCCTTTTTAGGATTCTTAGGATAGTCTAAGAGTGTAATTATGAGGTCAAAGGTTATTAAAATGCACATGGCTCTTGATACAGGTTGCAGAGTTGATTTCCCATAGGTTATATGCGTTTACTGTACCTTCAGTAATTTGTCATATCTTCAGCAGCATAGAGTGTTACTGTTAGAAAATTATCTTTGCTAATTAGTCTAAAATTTTTACTTCATTATATTTGATTACTAACAAGGTTCATTATTTTCCAGTGTTTGTTTACTGTTGTATTTTTTGAATTTTCTTTCATGTGTTGTCTCTTCTAAAATAGTTTTCCAGAGAAGTAATTAATATTATCTTGTTGCATCATCTAACTTTGTATTGCTCTAACATGGTAGGAGCAAATATTTTGTATTTGTTCAAATAACGTATGTGTTTATCTACCATACTTGTAATAGTGGTACCTCCTGGAAATGTGTAAGAGATCTTGTAGGTTCTTTGATGTTGACTGTCTTAGTCTTGGGAAGCCAGTATTACTTGAAAGCTAACAACATAGGATAAATCGCCACTATTCCTACATCTCTCACAGGTATAAATATGAATAAAACAAATATTATGAAGCATGTTTTTCCATTGATGGCAGCAGAGGCAGTGATTGCCATTGTTCAGAACCAAAATAGTATAATTTGGAATAGGCA
Source organism: Suricata suricatta (assembly GCF_006229205.1). Lineage (NCBI taxonomy): Eukaryota > Metazoa > Chordata > Mammalia > Carnivora > Herpestidae > Suricata > Suricata suricatta. The sequence continues at coordinate 50,659,433 of NC_043705.1, forward strand.
AGGGAAGGGTAGAAGTAGATGAGTAAGGAATTCTGCTCTCTAGAAAGAGGATGCACACCTGAACCTGCAGCTGGCTTTATTCTTGGCTTTCTCCGTTTTCCTGCTCAGTTTATTCTCCCCCTATTTTGATATATTCATTATACTCAGTATCTCTCAGAGACTTCCGTGTCACCTCTCAAATTTACTCTGGTTGTTCATTCTAAGGAAACTGATTTCCACGATATTTATCAGCTTCACTATATGAACCCTACAGTTCCTAGAGAACCCCTAAAAAAGTTTAGTTCCTTCCACCTAAAAGAAATACATTTTGGGAATAGTTTGTTACAATGTAACATTTAATATATATAATCATGTAATTATATATGTATATATAATAGTTCTTTAATATTTATATTATAATTAAGCTCTTTTGGCTCCAAGGAAGAAAAACTCATACAGATTGTCTTAAGAGAAAGGGAGAGGCTTATTTTAAGTCATTTGTGGCAGTAGAAAACCATCAGGAAGCACGACAGCTCCCAAGAGTAGTTACTCTCACTCTGGTGGACCATGTAATCTTGCTCAGAGCTTCCCTCCTCCTCTCTGTGCTGTCCATTCTCCTTTCATCTTGCTTAGAATTTCTGCCCCTTTATAATTTTGTCTTGGCATGTGTCACATCATTGACATCTTACCTTCTTTGAGAACTGGCAGATGATCTTAGTACTTTCTGTTCATATTTCTGAGAAAGGAAATACCAGTTGATCAAGCTCACCATTTTGTGCCAGGATTTATCATATTCATCACCCAATCTTTGGTTTAATCAGTTGCATTTAGGAAATGCAGTCACAAAGTGTGAACCTTGCCATCAGACCCAACACTTAGGCATGGGCTATGGACTATCCAGTTCCCTTTAGAGAAAGGGTTTGAGGTTACTGGTAGGTATCTATCAGAAAATCAGTGTACTATGCAAAAGTGAAGGGAGAAAAGAACTTCATAATATAGAACTGAATGTTCTGGTTTTTTAATTTATTTTTTACAGTTTTTTTTGAGAGAGGGAGCAAGTGAATGAGGGGCATATGTGGGAGGATAGAGAGGGAGAAAAGCAGGGCTCACCCAAAGTTGGGCTCAAGCTCCCTCAATGTGGGACTCAGACTCACAAACTGTGAGATTATGACTCTCGCCAAAGTCAGATACTTAATGACTGAGCCACTCAGCTGCCCTAACTATGTTTTTAAAAGCTGAGGTTAGGGGCAGCTGGATGGCTCAGTCGATTAATCGTCCAGCTTCGGCTCAGGTCATGATCTCATGGTTCATGGGTTCGAGCCCCACATCAGGCTCTGTGTAACAGCTAGCTCAGAGCCTGAAGCCTGCTTTAGATTCTGTGTCTCCCTCTCTCTCTGACCCTCCCCTGCTCACACTGTCTCTCTCTGTCTCTCAAAAAAAAAAAAAAAACATTAAAAAAAAGCTGAGGTTAAATTCTTTCTTTTAATTCAGTTATAATGTTTCTGGGTCTTGATTTCCCCATTTTTCAAAATAAAAGGATTGGATAGATGTTGTCTAATGTTTTCATTCTGAAGATATTATGATAGCTATTCTCTAAGGACAGTTAAAGTTGGTGAATTCCAATTTCATGGGATATGGGGGGATGGATGGTAATTACGATGTGATATTCAGTTGGCCAGTAATTCAGTATCTCTATTTGCAAGAGGACAATAAGCATTTTAACCCAAGATTCACTTTTAAGGGTATATTTTTATAAACCGAACACTTTCTTAGTATGTATAGTAGTTTGGGATTATTCTTTATGTGTCTGATATAATCTCAGATTCCCTTACCAGTCATGTTTCTTTCTAGGTTTTTATATTCGTTAATTTGTTTATGTCTCAATCTTGGTTGAGTCTCACTGTCACAATAAGAGTAAAACAAACTTGAACACACAGATTATGTGCTACTGCTTTTTGTGCTAAATGGTTAGTCTCATAATACCATTTGTCATACATTTTTTCTTGCTATTTTTCTCCATTTGTCAACTATCTCTATGGAATTTCTTTTATGATATCCTTTTCCTGTCTCTTTTTCTCAGTCAACTAAACTTTTGCCCTTATAAAAATTTTACAGATTGATTACATTCATGTCTGATTTAATATTCAGCATTTGAGGGGGGTGCCTGGGTAACTTTGTCAGTTAAGTGTCCAGCTCTTGATATCAGTTCAAGTCATGATCTCACAGTTCGTGAGTTCAAGCCTTGCATCAGGCTCTGTGCTGACAGCACAGATCCTGCTTGGGATTCTTTCTCTCTCTCTGCCCCTCTCCTGCTTACACTCTCTCTGTCTCTCAAAATAAATAAATAAACTAAAAATATATATATTTAACACTTGATTTCTGATGCTTTTATTTGTTCTCCTTAATCCTTCAATATTTCTATTTTGATTTTTACTTCTTTAGACTCTCACCTCATTTAAGTGATTCAAACAGCCCATTTTGTTGTGTATTCCTTGATAATATAAAAATAGCTTCGGGCGCCTGGGTTAAGCCTCTGACCTCGGCTCAGGTCATGATCTCACATTTGCGGGTTCGAGCCCCACATCGGGGTCTGTGCTGACAGCTCAGAGCCTAGAGTCTGGTTCCAATTCTGTGTCTCCCTCTCTGCACCCCTCCTCATGCTCTTTCTCTGTATCAAAAATAAATAAAACATTAAAAAAAAAAAAACTTCATGTTTGGCTGGCCCAGTTAGTGGAGGTTGCCACTCTTGATCTCAGGGTTGTGAGTTCAAGAATCATGTTGGGTGTAAAGAGTACTTAAAAATAAAATCTTAAAAAAATAATAATGTCATATTCATCTTAATGGGTATCTGATGTACAAACTGCCATCAGTAGATCTGTTTTAATGATAATTTCAGTGGGAGGTGAAATAAGGAAATGAACACTGCCTCCTATTGCAGCAGTTTACATTCTCATTTAATCTTCTCTTCAACTCATATCATAGAAAACTCAACTGTGGCTGAAAGATGTAAGCTTTCCTAAAAAAGACAATGAGGAAGATTGGGATTTCAACCCTGGGATTTATGATTCTGGAACCCATGTTTCCTGAACTGTATCTTCCTGCTTACCAACAATAAATAGTGTAGGATAATAGTCAGCATAGGAACTAAAATGGTAAAAATTGATCTTTTTTCATAAATTGTTCTCCTGTCTCTGCCTTCCCACACTTGAAATCTAAGTGATATATGCCCCTGTTATGTGTGAGAAAGATTTCAATCTTTTCAAGCTAATGATAATCAGCCTACTAATCACTTTTCTCTTGTATTGGCTAATGTACTCTGACCTTTTTCCAATTCAGCCCTTGCCAGTGAGCATAGTGCTATGTTCCTTTTCCTGTTTACACTAGAAAATATGAAATATTGAGTCAACTCATTACACTATAACAATCAAGGATAGTTGTGGATATGAATGAGAAATTCCTAGGGACCTGTCACTTGAGAACTTTATGAGCAATCTAACCACAGTGAAACAGTATACTTGCAGTTAACCAAAATAATCTGTAATGGTTGTCCTAATGTGCTCTATCTAATTTTTCTAAAATATACCAGCTTAGATTTCTATCAACTGTACAGTCAATGTGTCACTTTATAAACACATAAAGTAGGGGCACTTGGGTGGCTCAGTCAGTTAAGCATCTGACTCTGAAAAGGGGAGAGGGGTGAAGGGAGAAAGAAAGAATCTTTCTTTTTAATATAGTTTATTGTCAAGTTGGTTTCTATAAAACATCCAGTGCACATCCCCACAATTGCCCTTCTCCATGCGCAACACCCCCTTTTCTTTTTCCCCCTCCCCCTTCAGCCCTCAGTTTGTTTTCAGTATTCAAGAGTCTCTCATGATTTGCCTCGGTTCCTCTCCCTGCTATTTCCCCCCCTCCACTCCCCCCTGGTCCTTTGTTAAGTTTCTCCTGTTACACTTATGAGTGAAAACATATGGTATCTGTCCTTCTCTGCCTGACTTATTTCACTTATTTCACACCCTCGAGTTCCATCCACATTGTCATGAATGGCCAGATTTCATTCTTTTTCATTGCCATGTAGTATTCCACTGTATATATAAACATATATATATATATATATATTATCTTCTTGATCCAGTCATCACTTGATGGACATTTAGGCTCTTACCGTGATTTGGCTATTGTTGAAAGTGCCGCTATGAACATTGGGGTAAAATACCTAGGAATAAACCTAACCAAAAATGTAAAAAGATCTGTACAATGAAAACTATTGAAAACTTACGAAGGAAATTGAAGAAGACACAAAGAAATGGAAAAACATTCCATGCTCATGGATCAGAAGAATAAACATTGTCAAAATGTCATTATTACCTAAAACAATCTACACATTCAATGCAGTCCCAATCAAAATTGCACTAGCATTCTTCTCAAAGCTAGAACAAACTACCCTAAAATTCGTATGGAACCACAAAAAGACCCTAAATAGCCAAAGTTATATTGAAGAAGAAAACCAAAATGGGAGGCATCACAGTCCCAGACTTTAGCCTCTACTACAAAGCTGTCATCATCAAGACAGTATAATATTGGCACAAAAACAGTCACATAGACCAATGGAATAGAATAGAGAACCCAGAAGTGGACCCACAAATGTATGGACAACTCATCTTTGACAAAGCAGGAAAGAGTATCCAGTGGGAAAAAGACAGACTCTTCAACAGATGGTGCTGGGAGAGCTGGACAGCAACATGTAAAAGAGAAAGAGAGAATCTTAAGCAGATGCCCTGCTCTGCTTGGAGCCTGATCCACGGCTCATTCCTGTGATGCTGGGATCATGACGTGAGCCAGAATCAAGAGTCACATGCTCAACTGACTAAGCCACCCAGTCACCCCGAGCAATGTTGTTTTAAAACAGGCTACTCTTTTAATTATACTTATATATTTGTGAACCATGAATTAAATAAATAGTTTGGAGTGGAAGAAACATTGGAATAAGAATAGGAAGGTCTGCATTCCAAACCCAAGTCTTTTTGTGGGGGTGGGTTAAACAGTGGCAAAATTTATTCTTATTTCTTTTTCACTTATTTATTTAAAAAAATTATCTAGGGGCACCTGGGCATTTTAGTCATTTACGTGTCCAACTCTTGGTTTTGGCTCATGTCATGATCCCACAGGTATGAGATTGAGCCCTGCATCAGGTTCTGTTCTGTGCTATTAGTGCAGAGCCTGCTTGGGATTTTCTCTCCCTTTCTGTCTCTCCCCTACTCATACAATCACTCTCGCTCTCTCTCAAAATAAATAAACTTAAAAAACATTTTTAGCTTTACTGAGATAAAATTGCCATATGGCATTGCAAAAATTTATGATGTACACATAATGATTTGATATATGAATATATATATGATGCAGTGATTACCGCAGTAAGGTTAGGTAACATATCCATTATCTCACATGGTTGCAATTTATTATTATTATTGTTAATATTATTAGGTGAGAGCTTTTAAGATTTACTCTCAGCAACTTTCAAATATAATAATACAGTATTGTTAACTTTAATCACATGGTATACATTACATCCCAGAACTTGATCAGCTTTTAGCTGGAAGTTTGTATCCTTTGACTGTCTTCATTCATTTCCCCCCCTCCCCCTTTTACTTCTGATAACCACCAATCTGCTCTTTGTATCTATGAGTTTTGTGGTTTTTTAAATTTCTCATATATACATATACACATTTTATGTATATATATGTATATATGTACAGTTGACCTTTGAGTAACATGGAAGTTAGTGGTGCTGACCACTGTGCAGTTGCAAATCCACATGCAATTTTTGACTCTCCCAAAATTTAATTACTAATTGCCAGCTATTGACCAGAAGCCTTACCGATAACATAAAAAGTTTATTTCACATATATTTTATGTTATATATTTTATTATTACAATAAAGTAAGCTAGAGAAAAGAAAACATTAGTGAAAAATACAGTATTTGTATAAAAAAATTTTTTGCATCTAAGTGGACCCATGCAGTTCAAACCCAACACGTTGTTCAAGGGTCAACTATATATCACATTTTCTTTATCCATTTGTCTGTTGATGGGTGCAAATTTATTTCAATTTCTTGGCTATTATAAATAGTGCTGCAGTGACTTTGAGGGCACAGATAACTCTTCAACATAATGATTTTATTTCCTTTTGCTAAATACCCCAAAGTGGAATTGCTAGATCATATGATAGTTCTATTATTTTTAAGTTTTTGAGGAGCCTCCATCCTGTTTTTCCATAGTGGCTGCACCAATTTACCTTCCCATAAACATGAGTTCCCTTTTCTCCACATCCTTGCCAGCACTTGTTTTCTCTTTTCTTGTTTAATTGCTTTTCTAACAGTTGAGAGGTGTTAATGTTATTGTGGTTTTGGTTTGCATTTACCTGATGATTAGTGATATTGGGCATCTTTTCAAGTACCTGTTGGCCATCTGAATATCTTCTTTGGAAACCTGTTTATTCAGCTTCTTTGCCCATTTTTAAAAATCAAATCATTTAGGTTCTTTGCTACTAAGATGTATGAATTTCTTATATATTTTGGATATTAATTCCTTACCAGATACATGGTTTGCAAAACTTTCCCCCATTCTGTAGATGGCCTTTTCATTTTGATGATGGTCTCTTTGTGCAGAAACTGTTTAATTTGATGTAATCCCACTGTTTGTTTTAAGTTCTGGTGCCTGTGCTTTTGGTGTCATACCAATGAAATCACTGCCAAGACCAATGTCAAGGAGCTTTAAACCCTGTTTTATTCTAGGAGATTTTTGGTTTCAGGTCTTATGTTGAGGTCTATCTTTTAATCCTTTTTGAGTTAATTTTTCAAGGGTCCAGTTTCATTCTTTGGCATGGAAATACCCAGTTTTCCCAACACAGTTCATTGAAGAGACTGTCTTTACCTCATTGAGTATTCTTGGCCACCTTGACAACCATTAGTTGACTGTACTTGCATGAGTTTGTTTCTGGGCTCTCAGTTCTGTTCCAAAAGTTGATGCATCCGTTTTTATGCCAGTTCCATACTGTTTTGATTGCTGTAGCTTGTTAGTATACTTCAAAATCAGGAAATATGGTAATTTTAGATATGTTCTTTCTTAGGATTGCTTTGGGTATTCAGAGTCTTTAGTGATTCAATATAAATTTTAGGATTCATTTTTCTTTTTCTGTAAAAAATGCCATTAGAATCTTGATAGGGATTACATTATCTCTGGATAACTTTGGGTAGTATAACATTTTAATATTAATCCTTCCAACCCATGAACATAGGCTATCTCTCCATTTGTTTGTGTCTTCTTCAAATTCTTTTATCAATGTCTTACAGTTTTTGGTGTGCAGATCTTTCACCTCCTTGTTTAATTTTATTCCCACTTATTTTTTTTTTGATGTTGTATATGGAATTGGAATTGTTTATTTCTTCTTCCAGATAACTTAGTCTTAATGTATAGAAATGCAACTGGTTTTTGTGTGTTCCTTTTGTATCCTGCAACTTTACTAAATTAACTTTTTGGTGGAATCTGTAGGATTTTCTATGTATAAGATCATGTCATCTGTGAATAGAGACATGTCTGTTTTACTTCTTCCACTCTGATTTGGATGCCTTTTATTTCTTTTTTTGTTGCCTGATTGCTTTGGCTAGAACTTCCAGTACTTTGTTGAATAGGAGTGGTGAAAATGGGCACGTTTATTTTGTTCCTAATTTTCGAGGAAAGGCTTTCAACCTTTCACCATCGAGTGTGATGTTACCTATGGGTTTGTCATATATGGTCTGTATTACATTGAAGTATGTTCTTTCTTTCCCAAATTTATTGAGAGTTATCATGAATGGAAATAGAATTTTGTTAAATGTTTTCTCCACATCTCTTGAGACCATATGATTTGTATCTTTTGTTCTATTAATATATCACATTGAATGATTTGTGTATGTTGAATTGTCCTTGCATCCCAGGGGCTAATCCCACTCGATCATGGTGTATGATTAATATGCTCTTGAATCCATTATGCCAATAATTTGTTGAGAATATTTGCTTTTATATTCATCAGAGATAATGGCCGGTAGTTTTTTTCTAGTGACCTTATATGACTTCACTATCAGCGAAATGCTGGCCTTGTACAATGAGTTTGGAAGTGTTCCCCTCTCTTTATTTTTTTGTAAGAGTTTGAGAAGAATTGATATTAATTTTTCTTTAAGTGTTTGGTAGAATTCATTAGTGAAACCGTTTGGCCCTAAGCTTTTCTTTATTAGGATTTAACTTGATTCAGGGTCCTTATTATTCGTCTCTCCAGAGTTTCTTTTTTCATGATTTAATTTTGGTAGGTTATGTTTCTAGAATTTATCCATTTCTTCTAGGTTGACCAATTTGTTGGTGTATAATTGTTCATAGTAGTCTTTTATGACCTGTTGTATTCCTGTAATATCAGTTGTAATAACTCCTCTTTTATTTGTAATTTTATTTATTTGGTTCCTCTTTTTTTTCTTAGTCTCGGTAGGGGTTTGTCAACTTTATCTTTCCATAGAATCAGCTCTTAGTTTTGTTGATCTTTTCTATTTTCTTAATATCTATTCCATTTATTTGTACTATAATCTTTATTATTATTTCTTTCCTTTTTCTAAGTTTGGTCCCACTTTGTTCTCTTTGTAGTTACTTGAAGTGTAAAGTTAGGTTGTTTGGTATATTTCTTTTTTTGATATATGTATGTGCCTATATCTGTAAACTTTCCTCTTAGAACTGCTTTTGCTGCGTTCTATAACTTTCGGTATGTTGGATTTACCTTTTCATTTGTTGTAAGATATTTTTTATTTCCCCTTTGCTTTCTTCTTTGATTCATTGGTTGTTGAGGAGTGTGTTAATTTCCATGTACTTGTGCATTTTCCATCTTTCTTCCTGTTACTGATTTCTAGTTTTACCATTGTAATCAGAAAAGATACTTGATATTTCTATTTTCAATTTGTTGAAACTTATTTCATTGTCTAACATAGGATCTATTGTATAAAGTGTTACGTGTGCTCTTGAGAAGAATATGTATTCTGTCTCTGTTGGATGGAGTGTTTGTTAGGTCCATTTGCTTTATAGTGTTGTTCAGGTTCACTGCTTCCTTATTGATTTTTCTGTCTGGATGATCTATCCATTGTTGAGAGTGGGATATTACAGTTCCTCAACTATTATTATATTGCTATTTATTTCTCCTTTTAGTTCTGTTAATATTTATATTATATATTAGGTGATTTGATAGTAGATGCATAAATACAATTAATATATAAACTCTTAATGGATTGACTTTTATTATTAATATAATGAACTTATTTTTTTAGAGCATTTTTAGTTTAAAATCTATTGTGTTGGGGTGCCTGGGTGGCTCAGTCAGTTAAGCATCTGCTTCTTGGTTTTGGCTCAGGTCATGATCTCATGGTTTCATGAGTTTGAGCCCTGTATCTGGCTCTGTGCTAATAGTGTAGAGCCTGCTTGGGATTCTCATTCTCTGCCCCTCTCCCTCCCTCCCTCCCTTCCTCCCTCTCTCTCTCTCTCTCTCTCTCTCTCAAAAATAATAAGCATTTTTTAAAAATGAAAAGTTTAAACTCTTTGGAGCACCTGGCTGGCTTGGTTGGAAGAGCATGCAACTGTTCATCTCAGGGTCATGAGCTCGAGCCCCATGTTGGGTGTAAAGATTACTTAAATAAGGAAGGAAGGAGAAAGAAAGAAAAGTTTAAACTCTGAAAAGGAAGGTGTAGTTATCACACTTGCACTGAAGAAGGTAGTCACTAATCAAGAAAGCTATTGAATTTTTGGTGATGCTTGGTATAGAGAGGAAAAGAGAAATCTACCCAGGAATTCTGTTAATGTTTAGTCACATGTTCATGAAAGTGGCAGAATGAGAATAATACAACAGACAGCATGGATCAGTGCACAGGCTCTGGAGTCAGGTGCATCTGGGCTTAGGTCCTGCCTTTGTCCATTGTGACCTCTGTGACCTTGAACACTTCACTTAAGCCTGTTCTTCTGTAAAATAGAGATAATAATAGTCCCTACTCATGGAATTAAATGAGATCGTGCATTTAAAGCACTTAGTATAATAACTGGCACATAGAAGTGCTCCATAAATGATAACAGGGTTGCTGTTGTTGCTAGTTACAGTCCAGACTTTGAAAATACACAGATTTGGTTTTGGATGCCCGATCTGTCACATACTGGCCAAGCAAGTACTTAACCTCTCCCAACCTCAGTTAATATAAAATGGAGTTAATATCTACCTCATAGTACTGTTGTGAATACTAAATGAGCAGAAGTCTCTAGGAAGTACCTGGTTGTGGATTGGATTGGGTTTTGAGATCAAGTTTTCCTTATTATCACCTGCTTATTGTGATACTAGACTGCTTTTTTTTTTTTTAATATATGTAAAATTTAGCATTTGGGTCACTTGTCTAGTCTTGAAAGTTCTTGAAAGGGCACTCTAAGAGTATATTTAAGTTTTCCTTAGTGTACCCATTTTACATTTTCCTTTGTTTTTCTTGATAATCTTTTCAATTTTTAGATGACAATAAATTGTGCCTGAGGATTATAATTTTAACTTGTTTTTTTAAGATTTTTAAAAATTTATTTATTTTTGAGAGACAGAGAGAACTTAAGCAGGGGAGGGGCAGAGAGAGAGAGGGAGACACAGAATTCACAGCAGGCTCCAGGCTCTGAGCTGTGACCACAGAGCCTGACATGGTGCTCAGACTCACAAACTGCAAGTTCATGACCTGAGCTGAAGTCAGACGCTTAATCTGCTGAGCCACCTAGATGCCCCTAAAAAGTTTTTCAGTGTTTATTTATTTTTGAGAGAGACAGAGTGCAAGTGGGGGAGGGGTAGAGAGAGAAGGAGACACAGAATCTGAAACAGGCTGCAGGCTCTGAACTGTCAGCGCAGAGCCCAACATGGGGCTCAAACTTAGGAACCGTGAGATCATGACCTGAGCTGAAGTCGGACACAACTGGCTAAGGCACCCAGGTGCCCCAATATAATTTTATCTTCTTAGCATAATTCTTCTGAGTGGTCAACTAGATCATTGACCCTAATCAATCAGTCATGGATGATTTAAAACCAGCTCTGTGCGTAGCACCTTGCAACACTAGAGAGTCCATAAGCTGTGGTCCTTACCCTTTCATCTGTTTGAGCTCCTTTCTAGTAGCTTGGGCTGAGCAATTGGGTTTTGCTTTTTCCGCTTTTCTTTCTTGAGCTTTATAATCTTTGATTACTTTATAAATCTCTTAAAGGACTTTCTAGTTTCACTGATAGCTATAATTTAACAAACCTATTGACATTTTGATTCTTTGACATTTAAAAGCCTCATTTTTAAGTTATTAATAATCAGCTGCCTTTAGACTTTATCTTTTTTCCTTTCATACCTGAACTTTGATTCAATTTCTCATAAAAGTTTTATTAAGTAATTTTAAAAGAAATAGGAGGATCTTTTTAGCCTTTTGGATATCTCTGATTTTTTCTCTTCCTTGTTCGTCATAGCATCTTTTTGTAAAAAAGCCAGTATAAGAGACATTTTCTTTGGAAGTCTACATCTTAAGCTGTATTTTGCTTTATCTGTTGGTCAAATGAAGATAATACATGCCAACTAGTTCCCATAAAGGGTTGTAAAGATTATAGATTTAGAATGTTTTGAACACATGTGCTCCGTACTATCAAAATATCTCATTTTTATTGTATGTTCATAATATATATACTGCTGTATTTACTGTTTTGTTTATTTTACAATAGTGAAAGAGGATTTTTTTAGATTTATTTTGAGTGAGAGAGTGTGGGGGAGGAGGAAAGAGAGAGGGAGAAAGAATCCCAAGCACTTTCCAGGATGTCATTGTGGAGCCCATCGCAGGGCTCAATCCCAGGAACTGTTGAGATCATGACCTGAGCCAAAACCAAGAGTCGATGCTTTAACTGAGCAACCCCAGTGTCCCAGTAAAATATGTCTCTTACCTGACTACAGAGGTATCAAATACATGTCATTCTTTTAGAATATAAATGGCTCTATTTATGGTTAGTTTCCTAGTTTACAGAAATTGATGTTTCTTTTAGAAAAGCAGTATATCAGGGGCTTAGAGACAGGACTCTAGAGCTAGATTAGTTGGGTTTGAATGAGGGATTCATTTATTATATAAGTAACCTCAGGCAAGTAGCTTCTCTGTGCCTCAGTTTACTGATCTGCAAAATATAGGTAATATTAATACATGATAAAGTCCTGAGGAATAAATTAGTTGGCATATGTAAATGTTTACAACACTGCCTAGTACTCCAAAACATTAGTGATTGCTATTATTGACAAAATAGTGGATGTATTTATGCCTTTAATATTTAACCAGAATTTTGGTAGTATTTTGGCTCTCTGTGAAATATGGCAGACTTTCCCCTAACCAACTGGAACTCCATTTTAAATGCAGATTGGACAGTTAGGTCTTTTGCGGCTCCTGCCCCTTCCAGGGATTTCCCAAATAGCAGTTCGATGCATTTTATACATAAACCATTTTTGTTCTGAAAATATGCTTACTGTGAAAATAAACATAATACTGGACACCACATGGTTAACCTCTCCTTCCTCATTTCTGCTTTCTGGAAGAGTAATTCTTTTCCATATTTCTATTTGATTTTGTCATCTATTAATTTATAACCCCCTTCCTGAGCTTTCTATGAGCCTCAGGATGAATTACAACTCTTACAGCTCCTGCCTTCCTCTCACTTTTACTTTGTGGTAATTCATGTTAGATTCTCAGGTAAAAAGTCACTTCTTCAAGGAAGTTCTTTCCTGACCTCTGAACTGTGTCAGCTTAATGTCCCCACAGCTCCTGTACGTTTTCTACTATAGTGCTGCTGTCTTGGGGGTAGGAGGTTCTAGAATTTGGGAGGTACTTTTGGTATTTAGTGGGCAGGACTGAGAGATTCTAGATGTTCACCATTAAAGAATTGTGTTAAGTTCTAAATGACTTGTGAATACTCCACTACAAGGTCACATAGGAGAAAAATATATCAGCTGAGAGCCTCACATAATTTTACATATATGCACACGGAATTTTTTTGCAGGATTTTAATTAAATGTTTGAGTTTTCTTGGAATAAAACTACTGTACTAGTGAAGGAAGAGTATACCTTGTTTGGAGTGTTTCACCATTTTGAGAAATCATATCAATATTAGCAACATTTACCACATTCATAGTAATTCACCATGTAGGTGGAAATATCTGGCTACTCAGTAAATTTTTTTTTAATGTAATTGAAATTTAAGGTAAAGCTCTGAACCAAAGGGAGTTAAAGCACTTTTCTCTTTCTTGGCAGAATATATTTGTGTTACTCTTTCTTCGTATTGTACTTTATTCATATGCTTCATTTATAGACTGCACATCTGTCTGTCTCATTAAATGAGAGCTTAGTGGGGGCAAGAACAAACTTTTACTTTTGAATCTTCATTGCTCATTGAGCACATGGTAGTTGTTCAGCTTAATATTCAGTTGAATTAATGGCAACAGCAATACAGTTAATTCAACAAATATTTATTGAATCAGACTCTGCTAGGGAAAGAGGGCAAAAGACACTGTCCCTCTTCTCTTTGAAAACATTTTTTTAATGTTTTATTTATTTTTGACACAGAGAGAGGCAGAGCATGAGAGGGGGAGGGGCAGAGAGAGAAGGAGACACAGAACCGGAAGCAGGCTCCAGGCTCTGAGCTAGCTGTCAGCACAGAAGCTGATGCGGACTCGAACCCACAAACGTGAAATCTGACCTGAGTTGAAGCCGGAGGCTTAACCGACTGAGCCACCCAGGCGCCCATTGTCTCTCTTCTCAAGGAACACACAGTTACTGCTAAGACAGACCTGGAAATAATTATAATATGACAGTTTCTGAAATGGAGATAGCTATAAACTTTGGATCTGTAATGAAAAAAAAAAACACTTAAGTCTTGTGGGGAGGTCCTAGAATAATATCATGAAAGAGAAATAGTATCCAGTATCAAGCATAGTGCCAAGGAAGATGCTCAGTAAATATTTAGAAATTGAATAGATGAACATAGCTCTGAAGAATGAGAAGGAGATTTCCCAAATGGCCAGATGTAAAAAGGACGTTCTACTCAGGAAATCCCTATTCAAAGGCTCAGAGGTATGAGAAGCTAGGTTGATATTGGTGGAGCATAAAGTTTGAGGTTAAGTCATAAGAGATAAAGCTGTCCCTAGAGGTGATGGACCAGATCATGAGACCAGATCCATGAAAAAGAAGTTAGATTTTATTTTGCAGGCAGTAGAAAACCATTGGTGTGACAGTTAAAACTACTATATTTCAAATCATACCATATGTCAGGCAGGTACATATAATCATATTACAAAGTTGATATATTCTCATTTTAGAGTTGAGAAACTAAAGCTCAGATTAATTAACTTGTCCAGGTTTTTCCGGCTACTAAATGGAAGAACTGGATTTAAACTTAGGTTGGTTGAGTCCAGGCCTCCCATCTGCTTTTTGAACTATAATTTACAGCTCCAGCAGGGAAGAAACTAGATTTATTTTTACTTTTTTATTTTTATTTAGTTATTTTTTTTAATGTTTATTTATTATTGAGATAGAAACAGAGCATCAGTAGGGGAGGGGCAGAGAGAGAGGGAGATACAGAATATGAAACAGGCTCCAGGCTCTGAGCTGTCCGCACAGAGCCTGATGCAGGGCTTGAAACCAAGAACCATGAGATGGTGACCTAAGCCGAAGTCAGAAGCTTAACTGACGGAGCCACCCAGGTGCCCCTATTTTTATTTTTTTAAACCAGTCTCTTTACCTCACATGATTCTCAACTCTAGCAGATTCAAATTATGTACATTTAAGTTCTTAATAGTTGGGACCCTAGTTTTCTGAAGGCCCCAAATAGTATCTTACAGTAACTTAGTATTCTTAGTAGCTTTGTGTTCTGGTCCATCTTTTCCCTAGCTAGTTCAGATAACTGTCTTGGCTAATGAAATGCCTTTGGTTAGTGGTGGGGGGATGGTTTCACCATGGAATGTTGTGGACTAATCAGCATGGTTTGCATACTCTAAAAGAGAAACATTGGAAGTATGACTTCCCTTTTTTGAAACATTTAGATCTCAGTCTTCAACATGCAAATAGAATAGTAGTTACTTCAGGAAAATCCAGTGTTAATCTTGATATTGTTTATTATAGATGTAGTTTACTATTTCAATAAATGATTTCTGCCTCAGAATCCCGGTGTCCTTGGTTAGCTTAGAGTACTTCAGAAGTTACCTCAATAACCCTAAGGTCCCTCTGGCTACCCTAGCAGAAGACTCTACCTAATTTTAATGGCTACTAAAATGTGGTAAGTTCTGGAGATAGAGGTGGTGATTGTTGCACAACAATGAGAATGTACTTATTGCCATTAAACTGTACACTGCAAACTGTACACAAAATGGTTAAAATGCTACACTTTATGTTATGTGTATATTTTACCACAGTAAGAAAAGTGTGGTACAGAAGTTCAAAATACTTTTTTCCAATAATTTGAGTAAGGCATGAGGGAACAGTTTATCTTCATTATACCTATCCCATCATCATAGGTGGATTAAATTAAATGTTCTAAATACTAAACTGTTTGAAAAGAAAAAGAGTTCTACTTTTTTGGGTGCAGGGATAAAGACGGAAGCATGATATGATCTAACGGGGTTCTCACCCTAAGGATGGATGTGATGAAGATGCCTTTCTGACCTGGCTGCTATTGGCCCAGACTTCACTTTATTCAAAAGGGCAGCTAGAGTTAAGTAGGCTATCCAGATGTCACCTCCACTGCTGAGATGTGTATGGTTGCAGTTCCAATTTATAACGAAAGTCCAGATTTTTAGGTTCCCTCTCTTTATGTTCCTGCCCCCTACCCTAGTATCAGTAGCAATTAAGTTTTCACCCATTAGATTCACAAAAATGAAAAGAATGTCCTGGTGGAGATATGGGAAACATTCACATTCTCTATGAGTGTGAATTGCATAACTGTTTTTAGAAAGTAATGTGGTAATAACTGTTAGAAATTTTTAAATGTGCATACTTTTGGCCTAATAATCCCACTAGGGGTGCCCCTACTGTGTAGACACGTTAGTACAAGAATGTTTTTTTTGTGTGTTGTTGGGGAAAAAAGAAGCATCCTGGAAGCCAATCAAGGAGGGGTTGAGCAAATTATGTTCTATTTATTCTAAAGACCTATGTGCATCCATTAAGAAGTGACTTAAATCTGTATGTATTGGCCTGGGATGATGGTATATTATGTGTTTAAAAGTTGTAGCGTTAATAGAGTGTAGTATGTAGTATACTTTCAAAACAAAACCGGAGCTTTTTGTATGTTTGAGAATACAGAAAGGTGTAGCAGGATTAGATTTAAAACTGATTCTGTCATGGACATAAGCTTGGAGGCAGGATTGAATTAACTTTATGTGTACAACCATATTGTTTGATTTCTCATAATTTTTGTAATTTTTAACAAGTTTCTGAAGTAAGAAGAGGGAAGGAGATATCTGTATGATAGAAATTATAATAGGAATTACTTTGGATGACTGGGGATGGGTACAATGGAAACCTTGGTACTGGTAATGATCATAATATATTTTAATGTGGGCATTGGTTACACGGGCATCTTCAGTTTGTTCCACTCCATTTAGTTGTATGCCTATGATGTGTATAGGTTACGTGTATTTGAAAGTGTATTAAAATGACGGCACAGCAGTGCAAGGGAGTACTATGATGTTTTTTAAAACTACTTCCAATAAATATATAATGATATATGAAGTTGTGCAAGAAACAGCAGTCCCATTATTATAAAATATAATGTACACATAAGCACACAGAATGAAGACTGGAATAAAAACACTTATAATATTAATAGATAAGTTTAGATGATCATTGTTTTCTGGGGGAGGAGGGTTGTTTGTTTTAAGTAAGAACAGTGTTTTGCACTGTGTCATTTAGGAAGTCCATAGGAGATAGTGAGCAAAACACATTACAGGATATTAACCAGAAAATAAGGGTGAAGAAGAGGAAAGGTTTAATAAGGCAGGAAAAAAAGCAAGAAGGAAAAAAAAACAATGCTAACAAGAGAGACCTATGGTAAGGTCAGGTAATTTTAACCCCTGCTAGGAAGGGGACTCTACAAGTAAGGGACTAATTGCAACTGTCAAACCATCACGTAGTAGGAAAGTCTTATGAAAAATTCTTTCAGCATACTGTTTGATTTTTTCAAATAATTCATGTTTGATAGGTAAGTTTTGTTTTTGTTTAAGCATTTATGTTTAATGAAACTGTGTCACTCATATAATAGTTTCAACTGATTGTAGCAGATGCATCTCTTAGTAACTGAAGAAACCTAAACTCCATCCAGTCTTCGCTAATTAACTGGGATAATTTGCTCAGATCTTTCTGATCCATAATTGGCACAAGGGGTCAAATAATACTCCCCAGGTTGGCTAGAGAATCAAATGAGAAAATGTATGTGAGAACACTTTAATAAAATTAAAACACCACTTATAAAATTTTGTTTTTCCTTCATCCTAACCAAAGCCCTTATATGTGAAATGTGGTTATTTCAGATGGAGTTTATTTCACTTGAGTTCAAAACTTTAAGATTATAAAAGAATGCAGTTTTTTCAACCATGTTGTGCAAAGGTAAATGCAATATTTAGTGTTTATCAAGGTGTGGGTTGTGATTGCAATACATTTTTAATATTTTAGACTAAATATTAGTGCCAGGTATATCAAATTGAAATATAAACATTTTTATTTGTTCTAAGTATTGTTAAATTGTCAGGGGAATTACCAGACTTTTCCCTCTATTTCTGTCATTCTTCATTATTCACCACGTTAATTTAAAATAACTAATACCCCCAATCAGGTCTCTTAAGGTGCTTCTCAGGGGTTTTGATAAAGACTCGACTTCTGATTAGTTCTTAAATCAGTAATAATCTGTATGGAACTCAAGTTGGGTTGGGTTGGGTTGGAGAAAACTGCGTGGCACTAGGACCCAGGGGGCTCCCGTGAGCGGATCTAGGGGCCAGATTGCAAATTCGCGGTGACTCAGTCTGGTCGGCTTCTTGCGCTCGGCGGCCGCGGCGGCAGCAGTAGCAGCAGCAGCAGCAGCAGCAGCAGCAGCAGACGTTGGCGGCCGAGCTGCTAGGATCAGTCCCCCCCGGACTTCGCCGTCCGAGACTTCTTTCGGGACACCCCAAGCAGGTCCGAGGCGTCTGGAGAGCAAAGGGGTCGTTCTGGTGGGGAAAAGGGGTTGCTCGGCGCGGGAAGCCCTCGGGCCTGTGCACGGGGAGTAACATTTGCTCCGTCTCTTCCTGTGTCTGGCTTTATTTGCAGCAAACCAAGATGGAGTATGAGTGGAAACCTGACGAGCAAGGGCTTCAGCAAATCCTGCAGCTGCTGAAGGAGTCCCAGTCCCCAGACACCACCATCCAGAGAACCGTGCAACAAGTATCCTTTCCGAGGCCTTGCCGCCGCCCGCGCAGCTCGCCCGGCGTGGGGCCCGCTCCCGACGGCCGGGTGGCTCCTGCCGCCCCTCCCCCTCCTCCCGCTCCCCGGATCCCTCCGCCCTCCGTCCGCCCGCCCGCCCGCGGGGAGAGGCC
>NC_043705.1:50678158-50689905 GCF_006229205.1 Suricata suricatta
CCCACCGCTGACCTGCCGGTGGGGCGGAAAACGGCGCGGCGGGTGAGGCCCGGGTGCGGCGCCGACCCCGGCCCCCCGGCTCCATCGCTGCACACAATGCTCCCCGCTCCGAGGGGGCAGCCGGCCGAGTCCGGGTGGAGGGTGCTGCGTGCCAGACCGGGCTCGCCAGCCGAGAGTCCGACCAGAAATGGGGTGGAGCTGGCGCGGGGTTTAAACTACCGCCGCATTGGGCCTGGGGTTTCTTAAGGGCCCGTCCCTCAAAGTACAGGAAATCTACAAGTAGGGGGTCCCAGGCCTCATCCAGGGCTGGTCGTGCTCACACCTGTTGCTAGCTTCCTGGCTCCCAAGTGAAATAGTCTTTGGCTCAAAAGGTTGTTCAGTTACCCAGTGTTTACGGAGTTTGCTGGGGTAGCGGTCATACTGCCACGGTTTTAGAGACCGAAAAGGTTAAAAGCAGCAAAACCTCTGGTGTGTGGGTTTTCTCTGGTGCCCTGAACTGTGGACAAATACATATCGGATCATTGGATCGGATAGAGGAGACCGATTCATTCACCTAGTCATCGACAACCTTTTTCTCCCTGTTATTTTGAGACCAAAGAAGTTAAACAATTTAAGTCTGCTATTTTTGCAGAAAATCTCTTTGTATTGTTAAGTCAACAGCAAAACTGTAGAATTGGGTAAGTAAGCTCTTTAGGGCTTATTTAAATATAGTACAAAGGTGAGATTATACACAATTCCATGAGAAATTCTGGTAAATAAATGTCGAAGTACCGCATTGCTGTCACTTAAAACCTTTATAGAGGAGGAAGCACGCACGTACCTTCTTGGTTAATATAATACTGCTCATTTAAAACTGTGGAGGGGATAATGCTGCCAGTACCGAGGGAAGGATAGTAGTTTTGGGGTGTGTGGCAGCTTGTATCTGAAACCCTGTGGTGCCCCCGTCATAATTTGTGTTGTTACAGCTGTAGGAATGATAGAAGTTTTTAATTAATTGACACACTTACTTCTTAAAGTAGCTGAGCCCATAACCACCTTGTAATTTTTTTTTCTATGGCACTATAGGTCATTATGTCCTGTTTTGGTACTTATTAAATACGTTTTATATGCACCGTACTGTGCTTGGGCTAACCATCAAATTTACAGTTTATTCTTTGTGCTTGAAGCATAGTATGCCTTCTGCAAAAGGAACAAATTAAATTTCAGTATACAGCTTTATATTTTCAAAGTGCCTAATGATGGATGATGATCCTCTTCGTTTGTGACTTTAGGAAAGCATTTATTTCATTCTTGTTTTTGTATATGCCTAATTACCTTTTGCAGGATCATTAATAAAATTTGGATAGATAGCTCAGGTTATAAGAAAGTAAATTTTATCAGGAAATGTTTATGAAAAATTACCACATCAGCATGCTGGTCTTGGCCGTTGACTAAAGAAAGAAACCATTGGTTTTTTTCTTGGTCAGAGAAAGTAGACTTCTGAAATTTTCTAGAGAATGTTTTTGCTAGTTAATCTGAACACTACCTATTGAGGGTATTCTAGTATGTAATAAGTAGCTAATACAGTGTACCTAGGGTTTTTATCATAGATTTAATTTAAAAATAGATTTAGGTCTGCTGAGTAAAAACATTTGATTTTTCTGTCTAACAAAACAATTAGTGCTATTAAACAGAATATTAGATAGAGGTTAGGAGAGCATGAAGAAAGATATAGCGTGTTATGTCACTGTGGACTGCTAGTAGAATAAAATAAACTGCAAATTTATGTCCCTAGAAATGTTAGATCTTGGGGAGGGGGCACAATTGTGGGACTGTTGCAATTCAGTAATTTCATTCTGACCTTATGTAATATGATATTATAACAGACTTGTGTTTTAAGTGGCATTTTATATTCAGTTTTTGAACTCTAGAACAAATGAGTCTAGTAAAAGCATTTTTAATTGTAAGTCAAAAAGCCATTTTACAAAGTTCTGTAAATGATCTTTAAAAACCTGTTTTCATTTTTTCGGGATGCTTCTCACTTTCTGATTAAGGTTTTTAAAGTTCAAATAAAAAAAATTCTTTTTTGAAATATTTTTGCCATGTTAAACATTCCCAAGGTGGAACTTGGCTTATGTTATATTGAATATAATTGATATAAAGCATTAAGTTTAATGTTTCAGCCATAAAGTAGCAAAGAGATTTATAGGAGTTATTAGTGCATTCTTAGAATAGTGTATTGATGGTTTTAGTAAGATAACTTTATTCTTCCTAAGAAAAAAAATGCAAGATTTAAAATACCACAAATGGGATTCCTGATTTTAGATTGAAAATGTTTAATTTCTTTCTTAGATACATTGAGAAGTTTCCTTAACTACTGTTTGTTCTAGAAACTGGAACAACTCAATCAATACCCAGATTTTAACAACTACCTGATTTTTGTTCTTACAAAATTAAAATCTGAAGGTAAGTAAGGTTTGTATTGATATAACTACTTGGAAATGTTTTCAAGATATGTTGAAATATAGTGAGAGTTACTAATTTCAGAGGTTTGCATTTTACAGTAACTGCTGTTTTATAGATGTGGAATGAACAGAGAGATTTAAGAGTCTATTCTATGTTTAATTTAGATTCTTAATAAACATTCAATTGTTAATTGAGGGTTTTTATAATAAACTCCCTCATTTTGTGAATGAAAAGAATGTTACAAAGTCTACTTTGATATTTTGCTTGAATCATTGTACATACAGATTGAATGCAGGATTTACTGATTAATATATGTGAATTCATAGAAAACAATTGAAAATTCATATAATCAAAATGCAAAATCACTTGTAGTCCTGTCACCCTGAGAGAATTTATTACTTTTGATTAATTCTACAGTCTTACATGGCTATATACTACTTTTAAATTTAACTAAAATTGGGATTGTTCTCTTCATAAATTTGTGACTTTTTAAAACTTCTAATGGTGTATTGAACTGTATAATGAAACTTTATTGACTGTTCCTCCACAGGGATTTTATTTCAATTTTTTTTTTTTAATGTTTGTTAATTTTTGAGAGAGACAGCAAGCAAGCTGGGGAGTGGCAGAGAGAGGGGAAGACACAGAATCTTGAAGTAGTCTCCAGACTCTAACCGGTCAACACAGCCTAATGCAAGGTTCAAACACACCACAAGATTATGACCTGAGCCAACATTGGACACTTATGACTGAGCCACCTAGGCACCCCCAGTCTACAATAATTTTAACTTAAATTACTTTTGTGGCAATTCACAGCCTGAAAACTAGTTTTATTTTTATACGATATGATCATTTTATTGTATGTAATACAAGTCATGTGTCCTACTAGACTTCATTCATTCATTTCACAAATATTTATTGAGCACTCCTTCATTTCCAGGCTCAGGGGCAATGAAAATGAACAAAATAAGAGTCTCTGCCCTCATGGAACTTATATTATAGTGAGACGTGTTTTTCATCGAGTTGAGTATTGAAGGTTCCCTTCCTAGAGCATTGTCAGACACACAAAAGGCACTAAGATACTTACTGTTAAGTAATTGGCCTAAGTGAAAGCACTGTACCCTGTTCAGTGATTAGTGTTTCAGATGCCAGAGAAAAAACAAAAAACAGGGCACTTGGAGTTGGGGAGTCTTAGACTTTGTCACTGATTCTGACACTGATTTCACCTGTCTTTTTTTTTTTTTTTTTCCAGCTAATGCCCCATGTTAGAGTGCCAGACCATCTAAGGATAGGTGTCCAAGGCTCTAGAGGGTTAATGGCCTTCAGGTGTAGCAAAATATCCCCCATCTTATATTCAGATTTTGATACTCTTATATTCATATTTCGATAATTTTTTACAGTATAGTAATTTGTTTTTAATTTTAAATGTTAATTTTAGGGATTTTAATCTGTGGTTGAGGGATGTATTCCTTCAGCATATCTTTAAATTCAGCAATTAATATTCCTGGTTTGATATACTTGATACTTTGTTTCTTAATATAGAAATTTTATTTTTCCCAAGTAATTTGTAATCAAGTCAGTGTTACTTGTTTTTTAGGTAACTTTAGGAAATTAATTTTTCTAAACTAATTATTTTACTTGAAAATTTTAAACTTATTTTCACCAATTTCTCTATTCTCTGTCCTGTCCATGTGCACATTCTAAATTACAAATATTAAACATTTAAAAAATATTCTTTATTAAAGGTTTTTTGAGATGTTAAGAATAAGTCAGAAGTATTTTTAAAAGCAAACAAGCGTATAATTCAAATATCAAGATGTTGGGTGTAACTGTTTCCAATTCATTAGTCACCATTTCTCAAAGGACACACTAGGAGCTTAACATTTGTATAACAGTTAATATTCCTTCTTGTGCTTTATTTATTTGGGACATAAACTTGCTATATCTCATTTTCTATTTAAAGAAAATGTTGGCATTGGGATCATCTTATTAGTGAAGGAGCATAAATAGCATCTTGAAGTGGAAATGCTTATTTAGTAATCTTTTCACCATTCCTCTCATGAATTTGTTTACACTGAATCATGAAGTAAAATTTTATATCTGGAAGACCTCAGAGAGAAGCTCATCTAATTCCCTTGCTTTACAAATCAGCAAAGTGAGGCCCAGTAAAGCCTTTAAAAAAAAAAAAAAGGAAATGGTTGATCAGTGGCCCTTTATGGATTTAGGACAGAGGATGTTTCTTTGTTAATTAAAATATTTGAATAGAAAATACTTTATATTTTTATTTTAAATTACTTCCACCTTGTGTTGTGGCCTATTAAAACTCATCTTTTATTGTAAAAGCAATAGTGTGTATTATAAACAAATCCCTATTATTTGAAATAAAACTATATGACTGAATTATTAAGGGCTAATTTAAGACAAAAAAAGATTATTGCTTGTAGAAGTTAAATATCTGGCTCTTCATTTATTTTATGGCTGTTTTAAACTTGCAAGTGAATTTAGAAGTGTTTTTGTTTGACTTTAAGTTATTTATTGGAATGGGTTGTAATTGAAACCGGAAAGAAATTATTAGATGGTGTGACATAAAAGCTTTTAGCCTGTATTACTGTGATGGCCTGAGTGGGATTTATGTGCAAAGAAAGTTTGCTGTCCTTTTGCCTCTCCATATGCTTCACGCTTCAATATTTCAGTGCCAGTCAGATATGGGAGCATTCTACAAACTAGAGTAAGCTCGGGGTATTTTATTTAATGTTTATTTATTAATTTTGAGAGAGAAAGAATCCCAATCAGGCTTTGTGCTGCCACCACAGAGCCTGATGCAGGGCTTGAACTCGCGAACTCTGAGATCTTGACCTGAGCCAAAATCAAAGAGTTGGACGCTTAACTGACTAAGCCACCTAGGTGCCCCAAGGGTATGTTATTTTTCAAAAAAGGTGTGTAACACAGAACTGCTGTAATAGCATATTCTGTTCACCACGCCAGCTCTTAAGTGTCATCCAGTCCTTTGAGGAGGGTAATACTATAGTATGCATCAAGTGTAGACTTGAGCCAGACTCCTGAGGTTCATATTTTGACTTCCTCATTTAATAGCTTTGTGTGACTTGGCAGAGCCCTCAGTTTCTTCATTTGTGCAGTGGAATAATAATTCCTGTCTCATGAGATTGTGAGGATTAAAAACACACTATTTGGAATGAATTTAACAGTGTTTAATACCAACTAAGCCTTCAGAAGATCCCAACTATTGCTAATATTGGTGTTGATGTCAGTTGGTAAAGCATCAGTTACCCTCTACGAGTATTAAATTTCTTTTTAAAATTTGTTAACACACATTTATGGATGAAACGTTTTAATGTAAATTCTCTATTTAACTTCTGGAAATTTTAAAATTGTTTTACCCTTTTTTTTTTTTTAGCTCAGAGTCAAGTGAAAAACATAAATGAATGTCAGTTATTTGTATGTGAAGGTGATCCCATATATTTTTAGTCACTAATATTTTTGAGATCTGTAATTAGATGTTTATATCAGGTTCCAATAAACTTGAATGCAGTGGCTATATGTAAACTAAATTAACTCTTAAACTAAGTCAGTGGTTCTCAACCAGGTGCAATTTGACCCTCCCTTGCCACCCATCCCACCCCTGCAACATTCCGCATTATCTGGAAACATTTTTGTTGTTAAAACTTGGAAAGGTAGTACTGGAATCTGTGGCTAGCGGTACTGCTTCAGCATCATAGGATGCTCAGGACAGCACCCGATAAAGAATTGAGCCACAATGTCAGTGCCAAGGTTGAGAAACCCTGAACTACAAATCATGGAGCTAATCATTTGATAATTATTTATGATGCTTTTTTCCTGGTTATAGCAAAATTATTGGAATGTCACAATCAGTTTTTGAATAGAACTATTTTCAAAGCGTTCTTGATACATTTTGAAATGAAAAGTACTTTAAAACTCAATAGTATTATTTTATTACAGATGAACCCACAAGATCATTGAGTGGTCTCATTTTGAAGAATAATGTGAAAGCACATTTTCAGAACTTTCCAAATGGTGTAACAGACTTTATTAAGAGTGAATGTTTAAACAATATTGGTGATTCCTCTCCTCTGATTAGAGCCACTGTAGGTAAGTTATACTATCACAGTTGTGCTTATTCTCTTTGTAACTGGGTTGCTGTTTGAGATGATACACTGGTTGTTTTGAACTTTCCAGTTTTTTTATTTGCTTTTTAAATGTTTATTTTTGAGAGAGAGAGAGTGTGTGTGAACGGGGGGAGGGGTAGAGAGAGGGAGACACCAGATCTGCAGCAGGCTTCAGGCTCTGAGCTGTCAGCACGGAGCCTGACGCAGGTCTCAAACCCACGAACCGTGAGATCATGACCTGAGCTGAAGTCAGACACTCGACCAACCTAGCCACCCATGTGCCCCGAGATGATAGACTATTTCTATAGGAATTTTTGTTGTCCATTTCATGTTGAATTATGAGTGGGGAATTTTTCATTGCCACTTTTAAGTGCTTTTGAAATAATGTTAATTAGTGTAGTAAAAAGCCTTATTTAGTGAGATCAGACTCACTGGTAGTTGCTTAATAGTTAAAATGGGGCATTAACAAATGATATTAATGTCAGATCACTGCCTTTTCTTTGATTTCCTTATTATCTGGCTTTTTTGTATAATGTGTCGGATATAATTTCCCATTTCGCTTTTACATGGAAAGGAAATTTTATAAAACAGTTTAAGAGTAGGACCTTAAATCTTTACTGTGTTCTACTCTTGTTTTTAATATTTGCTTTGTCTAATTACAGCAGTATTTTTTAGTCTTTTCAGTGTTCAGCTTGAGTGAAAGAACAACTGTCCATTTATCTAGTATTAAGATGTTTGTTTAATTATAATAGCTGGTATAAATAGTTTATGGAGTAAACACAACTGACTGTTGGTAACATCAACTAGTAGAAGCAGAAATAGGCAGGTGGACTCTAGAGTGGCCTACTAATGGGCAGCATTCAGTATGCCATGGGGCTTAAGCAGCCGGATTGTACAGGGACCTAGAAAGCTTCTGTTAATCTGGCAGGTTGGTTGAATGGAAGTTGGTTACTGAGAACCTCCCTCATAATTCAATCATTTTCATTAGGAGTTCTCTGCTTTTGCATTTTCTGTGTCATGGGTTTGAAACGTACCCAATTCATCTTTTATTTAAAATAACCAAAGGCTCTGTGGCTTCCCCCAAAATATTCACGTCTTAAATACTGCCATTATGCACAATGACTTTAAATGGAATGGGTAGGGGCACCTGGCTGGCTCAGTCAGTTAAGCGTCCGGCTTCCGCTCAGGTCATGATCTCATGGTTCATGGCTCTGAGCCCCGCATCCAGCTTTGTGCTGACAGCTAGCTCAGAGCCTGGAGCCTGCTTCGGATTCTGTGTCTCCCTCTCTCTGACCCTCCCCTGCTCATGCTGTCTCTATCTCTCAAAGATAAAAACATTAAAATTTAAAAAAAAAATTTTTTTTTTAAATGGGATGGGTAGAGGGCATTTCTGATATGAGAAAAGAGAATCCCTAGTATATTCTGATGGACCCTAATATGCCTTCCCAGTGCTCTGCCAACTCTTGACACTGGTAAAAAGAATGGAGAATGTATGCCAGACTTTTTTTTTTTTTTAATTAAAAAAAATTTTTTTTATGTTTGTTTATTTTTGAGAGAGAGAGAGTGCGCACAAGCAGGGGAGGGGCAGTAAGAGTAAGAGAGGGAGACACAGGATCCAACCCAGGCTCCAGCCTATCAGCATAGAACCCAGCGCAGGGCTTGAACCCATGAATTGTGAGATCATCACCTCGGCCAAAGTCAGACCGACCTTGCAGGCACCCCTGGACTTTAAAAAAAATTTTTAGTCTTAATAGTACATATTAGGAATGTTGCCAAGGAAGTTTATTGGAAAGGACCACATTTCATTGACTGTGTGATCCTTTAGACAAATATAAAATTGTTTCTCTTGTTTAAGAACATATGGTTCATTTGTAATTTTATTTTAGTTACTATTTTTTTTTAATTTTATTTTTATTTTTTTGAGAGAGACAGAGTGAGTGGAAGAGGGGCAGGGAGAGAGGGAGGCACAGAATCTGAAGCAGGCTCCAGGCTCTGAGCTGTCAGCACAGCCCCTGGACTGTGAGATCATGATCTGAGCCCAAGTCGGACACTTAACTGACTGAGCCACCCTAAAGCATCCTTTTAGTGATTATTTATATATGTTTATACAGTGTGGGAAAGTTTCTGTCAAATTAATTCACAGAAATAGCATTACTGGGTCAAGTGTGGTGTTTAAACATTTAAAATTTTAATAAGTATTGCTACAAATACCAATTTTCACTCCCACCTTTGTAATATACACTGAGAATTACAATTTTTCACTTTTTGCAGGTATGCTAGGGTTTAGAAGATTTTTTGGAAGTGGTTGAAGTGATATGGGCCAGTTAAATTTGAATTTGTTGGTCTTTGAACATTTAATGATTTTCTAGCAAAAGTAATGAATGTCAGTAATCTGTTAGTGCCAAGTTGTAGTTTGCCATTTAATTTTTATTACTGCTTTTTTTAAGACATGGTTTTGTTGAGGCAGATCCAGAGCTTTCTCTATCCCTCAGTTCTTACATATTTTTACTTTAGGAAAGAATAAATGGCAAGAAGGAACAGCTCTACTGTAGATTTTACCGAAAACTATTTTAAGGATTATATCTGAAAATGCTATTAATACATTGATGAACTTACCATATAAGTTAGAATTCTTCAGTGCAGAGTACATACTGACCAGCAACTTTACATTTTTTAACTCTTTGCCACTGAGAGCAACTTTCTCAAAAACTAACAGTGGAAAATTCAGAGACCGTTTATACACACAAAGTAGATTTGCTGCAGTAATTATCCTTGAGTATTTATAGTGTTTATTATGTGCCAGGCATTTTTTTTTGCATATCTCACTGAAGTCTCAAAATAACGAGAGAACACTTTTTTTTCAGTTTTACAAATTAGTACTTAGAAGTTTAGAGTACATGTAATTCACTACTGTCAGAGTTTATACAGATCTTATGGTACTAAAAGATGTTTAATCATCAAACATACTATATTATGTTAAATTTGCTAGGGCAGAAGAAAACATTAATGCAAAACTTGTTGCATTATTACTGTTTGTATAACACAAAACCTTTGTGTTACATTTTTGTTTATTTACAAATTCATTAACTGTCACAACTGATCTACACAATGTAGTTGAAACAGTCCAGTCAGAGTGACATGATCCATCAGCATGTGCCCCCTCAGCCTCCAGGATCCAAGATCGCCTTGCCAGGGGTTGAGTCCCTTAAGTGGGAACTTCTGGAGAGGTGTGTGGGTCTTCCCATACCAGAAGGATTATTGGGCACAGGATGGTTCTCAATTGATGGCTCATCTGCTTTCACTCTCTCTACCGTAGTCTGCGGCTGAGATCCTAGTGTAAGTCAGAGAGCAGATTGCAGCTTTCTGAATGTATTTTTGTTTGAAACAGACTCATACTTATCACCCAGTGATTAAGCACATTTTGGTATATTTTTGTTCTACTCTTGTTGTATATAACTTCTTTAAAATAGGAACACTTTTGACCCTTGAAGAACACAGGTTTGAACTGCATGAGTCTGTTTATAGAGGAAAAAACTTTCATTAAATACAATAGATACTATAAACATTTTCATTATGATTTTAATAACATTTTCCTGTAGCTTACTTTTTATGATAAAAACGGCGTTTTACATGTACACAAAATATATATTAACCATCTGTTTATGTTGTCACTGAGGCTTCCAGTTAGCAGCAAGCTATTAAGTTTTGGGGATTCAGCGATAATGTGTGGGTTTTCAACTGAGGGGAGCCAGTGCCCCAACCCCCGCATTGTTTAAAGATTAATTTTAATGAGGGGAACTACTGGTTTTGTTGAAAAAAGGCAGCAGTCCTTGTCCTTTTTGTGCAGATAATTGTTAAATACAAAAGAGGGTAGAGTGTTGGAATACAGTATTAGAAACATCTGATTTATGCTGTGATTTTTCTACAGGTGTGCTGCTGTAGAAAGGGGGTTCCTGGGTAAACGTTACTATTTACACGGTGTGGAGGTCCTGGGCTGATTTGGGGCATTTAAGTAAATGTGAGCACATGTGTGCGTACCCATGACAGGATCTGACATACTGTAGTCAGATTTCCTAAAGGTGCTTGTTTTCTTTCAAGGTATTTTGATTACAACCATAGCCTCCAAGGGAGAATTGCAGAATTGGCCTGACCTCTTACCGAAACTCTGTAGCCTCTTGGATTCTGAAGATTACAACACTTGTGAGGTAAAGAAATTTGCTTCTTACGTACTTTTTCTTCTCTATTTTTTAGTCATGTTGTATATTTGTAAACTTTGAGAAAAATAACTTCTCTGAAACCTATGGCTGCAAAACTTAGAAGCTTCCAGTTACCCTTTTGTTTTACACTAGGGACCATTTATGTTACTGTTTTCTTTATGAACTATTAAGCTATAATAAAGCCTCTTTACTGTAATTCCTATAAAGAAATATGATCATTTAATCTGGTACTCTTCATAGATTTAAATTTACCGAATTTACCAACCATGAGTATTTCTTTGCTTTATCTAGATCGTTTTGCTACCTCTTATATAATAACATGCCTACAGTATATGTAATCTAGTTTTAATCATATAGTAATTACAATCTCTTGTCTGTCCCTCCCTGATCAAATCAGTAGCAGCCTTTCCATATGGGAAAGGGAGTCTGTGTGGATTTCTCATTTTAAGTCTCTCCTTCATTAGCCAGCCTCCAGTTTGTGTAGAAGTCTGTTTTGAATGGAAACCATTTGAGGTGTTTTGCTTCTTCAAAGGCAGGGCCTCCTCTCCCCCTCGAGAAAGAGCAAGGCTTTTAGGCAGGGGAAGCACTGGAATAACCTAACAAAAAAAACGGGGCCTTTTGGCAGTTTGTTTGCAAGTTCTGAAAGAGGAAAAGGAGGAACTGGAGAGAGAGGGAGTGAGCAGAGGGGTCTTTAAAGTCACACTTCTCCCTCCCTAAAAACAAAAACAACTTACTTTCCCATAGATACATTTTCCAATAATGCTTTAGAACTACATTGATAAGATTACAGAAGAACTAAAATAGTAATTGTATTCAGCCGTAGAGTAAGAGTTGATTAAAATTTAAATAATACTTTGGTATAGTGGTCACAACATAAAAGGAGATCAAAATTGTAGAAAACAAACTCCAAGAATTAAAAAATTAAAACTACAATAATCATGAA
>NC_043705.1:50690005-50760679 GCF_006229205.1 Suricata suricatta
GGGGCAAAGAGGAGATCCCAAGCAGGCTCTGCACAGAGTGCAGCGCTCAAACCCACAAACCGTTAGATGAGAACCTGAGCAGAAAAGAGTTGGACACTTAACCGACGGAGCCACCCAGGCACTCCCATAAGTCACATTTTAAAGAGAAAGTTTTCTTCTTGTACCAGGAAAGTAAGCACCACGTTTCTGCTTCTGATGGAATTAGAAGCAGTAAATTAGATGTATGGTGTAGTTAGTAGTTTGAATATTGTGTTCTGGGAGGAGCTCTAGGTTAGCCCCTTTGGTGTAAAATGGATATTGGGAAATAGTTGCTAATTTGAATTTTTTGTTCTTTTAACCGATTATGTCACCATTACCCAGTGAATGGTTTTGTGTAAAAGTAATTATTAAGACTTCTTTTGACTTAAAATTGACAAGAATATTTCAGATGCAGTTAGCTTTTTCAATGAGATAATATTTATTACAGTCCCTGCCAACCAAAATATCCTCTAATTTTAAGTTATTTTAAATGCTAAAAATGTACTATTATGCTTAAACTGAGATTTTAGATAACTCAGTGGTACTTCTATATTAAAATTGATGACTAAGTTTATGGATTTTATGAGGCAGTATTTTATGAGAGCTGAGAATATTAATTCATACAAATTAGTCAATATTCCTCAGTTTGCTTTTAAAATGGCTTCATTTACTGGGCACCTGGGTGGCTCACATGGTTAAGTGTTCAACCACGATCTCATGGTTCGTGGGTTCATGCCCTCTGTCAGGCTCTGTGCTGACACCAAAGAGCCTGGTGCCTGCCTCGGATTCTGTGTGTCCCTCTCTCTGCCCCTCCTCCACTGTGCGCTGTCTGCCTCTCAAAAATAAACAAACATTAAACATAAATAAAAATGGTTTCATTTTTAATTAATTCTAATAATTTAAATCTTTCACAGGGAGCATTTGGCGCCCTTCAGAAGATCTGTGAAGATTCTGCTGAGATTTTAGATAGTGACGTTTTAGATCGTCCTCTCAACATCATGATCCCCAAGTTTTTACAGTTCTTCAAGCACAGTAGTCCAAAAATAAGGTATCTGGCCAGTATCAAATTATTTTATAAACTCTGAGCCTGACCACTCTCATTTTGCATTATCTAATATTTTTGTGATTGGCAAAAGATGCTGATATTCCACACAGGTGAACTTCAGAGTTAAAATGTACTCCCTTCATAGCAAAACCCATGTAATGTGAACTTTTTCTGTTGTGTTGTTTTAATTTATGAATCTTGCTAAGTACAGGTACCTTCATTTGCAGCTGTGTGGTAAAATTCCTTCAGTAGGACGTCTGAATTATTTAGTAATTTCAGTTTAAGCACTTTACATCTAATTAAAAATACTTGGAGCGTGAAGGTGGAAGAATTTTTGAGTACTCTTTGAAATCAGTAGGGCCAGTTGGCCACAAGTTAACGTTGGCCTGCTTTGTCTTCTTTTATATCCTTATTCCTTAAACAGTGCCTAGCATATAGTTGTTAAAATATTACATATAGAATATTAGCCTTTGAGTAACTTGATTACCATCACTTGTCCTGTCAAGCTATAATTATCATGATACTTTCACACTGTTGAAGTGTGTGAGACTCCTGTAACTTCACCAAAAGTTGCCCAGACTCCTGTACTCTTTTTTTTTTCCCTTTTTCTTTCTCTCCTGTTCTGTTTTAATCTAACTTTTGTCTTTTATCATTACTGTGAGAAGTCAATGCTCTTTTGATTGTCATTTGCTCTGCTTTTTATTATTTCCTTTTGTCAGGGCTTCATGCTTTTAGATAGAGTGATCAAACATCGTATTACTATTTAAAGTAGAAATTGTGCAGGATCCCAGAGGCAGTTATATAAGGATCTCCAGCTGCATGAACTTTATGCATAGGCTGTAACTGTTTAGTTGTCCAATGGAGTTTATTCCAAGATTCCAAGCTGTACCCCAAAGGATTCTGGTTTCAACACAGTGACCAGAGGATAATCGGGACTCTTTCTTGCTTAAATTCTTTATTTATTTCTTTCTCTTTTATCTCGATCCAATTTTGATTACTTTTCTTCTTAAGTGGTACTTAATCCAGTGTTCTCAGAGTGTAAACTTAATAGATGCTTAACTTATGGCAGTGTCATGCAGAAAGAAATAACATTGTTAAAGTAAACTGTTACTCTTCCTTAAAAAAAGTCACACAAAGGGAGGGAGGCAAACCATAAGAGACTCTTAAATACTGAAAACAAACTGAGGGTGGGTGGGGGTGGGGGGAGGGGGGAAATTGGGTGATGGGCATTGAGGAGGGTACTTGTTGGGATGAGCACTGGGTGTTGGATGGAAACCAGTTTGACAATAAATTATATTAAAAATAAATAGATAAATATGTTACTCTTTCTGACATAGTTAACTAGCTAGAGTTCGTCTTCCCTAGGAAGTCTTCTCTTAATCTCTCAGCTAAGGCAATGAAAGAAATTATACTTACTTTTATATTTTTCTTTACTCCTAAGAAACTCCCTTTTTTGTGGCCCAAATCTTTTTTTTTTTTTAAACAAAAACAACATAAATTTATTTAGAAAAATTTAGAAAATACATCAAAAAGAGAAAGGTAACATAATGCTATTATTCAAAACTAAACATGGTTATATGCATTATATTTCCTTCAATTTTTCCCCCCACTTGGATGCTTTAAAATATGATTATAACATTTATGATACAGGGTTTCTTTAATAACATAAGCATTATTTCATATTGTTTCATACTCTTTTTTTTTTTCTCCATAATATTTTATTGTCAAATTGTTTTCCATACAACACCCAGTGCTCTTCCCCTTAAGGCCCTCCACCATCACCACCACCTCTTTTCCCCCCTCCCCCTTTCCCCTCAACCCTCAGTTCATTCTCAGCATTCAATAGTCTCTCAAGTTTTGCATCCCTCTCTCTCCCCAACTTTTGTGGCCCAATTCTTAACAATTAAAAGAAAAACAGAAAAATCCAAAAAGCACATTCCCGGCAATTGGCATTTGATCTTTTAGAAAAAACGTAGATTGTGCTTTGAATCAATCTGAACATCGGTATAATGTGATCTTATTCGTGTGTGTATAAAAGGTTGTAGTGGGGTTTGACACCATGGAAGTCAGGAAACCAGTTAGAACCTATTGGAATAATCCTTGTAGGACATTATGGCTTGGACTAGGGAAGAAATGGAAGTGATAAGAAGTGATTGGATTATGGGTGTGTTTTTAAAGGTAGTGCCACTAGGAATTACTTTGGCGCTGAATTGACTGAATACAAAGACTGTAGACTGTTCCTCAGTTTTAGTTATAAAGGATATATGTATACCTATTATGCCTCTGCCCACCCTCCCACTATTCAGAGGTATCCACTATTAACAACACGCACATGTCCAAGTCCCTCCACTTCCAGAGGACTGATGTAATGCTCTGCAACCTGCATTTCTCTTTCATATTCTGTGTGAAATACACAAAGAATTTGACACACTCTTTTCAGGGTGCATATATGTATATGTGTGTGCCACATATATATATATATATATATATATATGTATATATACACGTGTATATATATGTATGTATGTATATATACACACACACATATATATATAAATACATACATTTATGGCTCTGCATACACCATAATTATTTTACAGAGGAATATTTTAAGTTAAATCTTCTGTAAATAGAAAATGCTGTAGTGAGCTTGTGTTAAATGTTAAATTTTGTTTCTAGGTCTCATGCTGTTGCATGTGTCAATCAGTTTATCATCAGTAGGACTCAAGCTCTGATGTTACACATTGATTCTTTCATTGAGGTAAGATTTGTCTCTCACCCTTTTTCTCGCCCCCATTTGCTTTTTGGGAAGTTAGAAAATGTTAAATTATTTGATAGTATTAAAATTGGATATAGTGTAGACTTTGTGATTTTTGTTAACTAAAAATAGAAGCACTTTTCCTCTGTTACTGATGGGTTTTTTAATGATAGAAATATTGATTATGGAATTTGTGTTTAATATCTTGAGTATAAATTTTTTGTTTGAAGATACTATGTAATAAATAAGTCTTCCAGCTCTTTTGCATTATTTGAAACATGAAACATTGGTGAGGTTGAATCATCTTACCTTGATAAGGAATCTGAACCCATAGACTAAAAGGACAGTGCTAGTTGGTTTCCATTGTAAAATTAGGTGTGTCAGGGAAAAAATGGACTCTTAAATCTCATCAGGCATTTCTAAAAGTCCCTTTTACCTTTTTGATAAAAACAGAAAGACAACAGCAGTATTATTTTCTGGCCATGAACCCTAAGCAGTAGGATTTTCTCAGAACTACTACCACTTGATCACCACAATAGTGAACAAGTTGTTAAAGTTCCTTAAGCACTTCACTTTTATTTTCATTAAATCAAAGTTAAATAGTCCATTGTTTTTGAGCTATTCTTAATTTTAGAGGCCATCTTGCGAGTATTTTTGTTGGGAAAGTCTAAGAAAGGAGGGGAAATGGTGTCATCTTTTACCTCATCACTTAAATTGACAAGCTTCTTTCTGAACATCTCTTACCAGTAGACTATGAGAGGTAGCCATAAGGATCCCCTAGCCATTTAAGAGTTGAAACTGAAATAAAAGAGTTGAAACTAAAACATGAGTCTTCTGTGGATGTTTGCCAGATCCTACTGTGAATTAGGCATTGTGCTTGGTGCTAGGGATACATAATAAATGTTATGCCTCAAGGTGTTTGCAGTCTGGTGTGGTGTAGAGAGTAGTGGATAATCTCAGAGGTCTGGCGTTGGACTGCCTGGGTTCAAATTTCAGCTCCACAGCTGCTAACCTTGGGCTCATTATTTAACATGTTTTCTGTTGCATCCTCTATAAAATGAGGCTAATAATCTACCTAGTTGCATTGTTAAAAAGATATGTGCTGTAGCTAAATTGGAACAAAGCCTGCTGCATAATAAGCAACTCCACATGGTAGCTTCCGCTATTGTTTTTAGTAGTAACAACTAGGTTTTGCTTTTTTTTTAATTAAAAAAATTTTTTTTAATGTTTTTTATTTTATTTTTTGAGAGACAGAGACAGTGCAAGCAGGAGAGGGTCAGAGAGAGGGAGACACAGAATCTGAAGCAGTCTTCAGGCTCTGAGCTGGCTGTTAGCCCAGAGCCCACTGCGGGGCTCAAACCCACGAACCACGAGATCATGACCTGAGCCGAAGCCGGACGCTTAACCGGCTCAGCCACCCAGGCACCCGAGAAGTAGTAACTAGGCTTAATAGTATTTGCTCTTAGCATTTCACAGCTTAAAGCAGGAACAGGGTAGATACACCAGCATCCTATACAGAAATATCATTTAGAATAAAAGATACAAAATTTCTTTCTGAAAACAAAAATTTCACAAGACCATACTCAGCAAGTGGAACAAGAACATCTCCAAACATATTTAAATCTTTTCCATTATTGTTAAATACCATTTTAACAGTTCTTTCCTACTTGATAATCCTATAAGATTCAGCTAGTTCTCCATCCTACAAGAGCAGCAAACCTCCAGAGGAAGCCCCTGACACAAAGTAGGTCCTTGATAACCATTTGCTAAATGAAGAAATGGATCATTTATTTCTTGAATTATCATTATTTCCATCGGGGGCAGGTGTGATGTCTCCTGAGTGTGACAATATTGAATGAAAAGTGTATTGGTTACTGTTATGTGGTTAAGACCTACCTTGGCAAAGCCAGATACTCATAGTTAAGACAACACCAAATTTAATGAAGACTGTGTATTGAACCTTATTAAGCAGTGCCATCAGAGTATTACTTTCTATGTAAAATATATTTCTGATTAAAAGAAGAACTCTAGAGGTTTGAAAGGATCCGATGCAGAGGCAGGACTCAGGGAAATCGAAGTTTTTAAAATTATACAACAGTACTTCACATACTGTCACATTTGATATTTGAACTTCTCCATTGTCTTACCCACTGTAATAAGATTTCTAGCTTATCTATTTGGAGATGTTTCTATGGTTTTGTTTTTGTTTTTGAAAAGATTGGGGGACACGTTGAATTTTTCTTTTCTTAGTGTTTATGGGGGGGGTGGTACAGTGTGAGTGGGGGAGGGGCACAGAGAGAAGAGAGAATTCCAGACAAGTTCCATACCACCAGCCCAGAGCCCCATGTGGGGCTCAAACTCAACAAAACTGAGATGATGGCCTGAGCCAAGATCAAGAGTAAGATACTTAACCAACTAAGCCATCCCGGCACCCCCACATTAAATTTTTTAATGATCTTTTTATTACTTTAATGCATGTGTATATGTAGATAAAGTAAAATTCAGGAATGAGATGGGGGAAGGTTTACTCTTTCTTCTTATATCGCCACTTTGCAACCTCTACAAAAGACAGCTTACTGGTATGGGGAAATGAATCTGGACTTAAAATTCCATGAAAACCAAATTCAGATTCCCTCTGGGTAGCAAGTTATGTTAATTCTCAACTTTATCTGTAAAATTGTATGAGAACATCTTAGAGAAGATTAAAAATCGTCTTTTGTTTATTCCAGCCGCCGTAACCTTGGAGACAAACCTGTTTAGGAAAATATGATTGCTACTTTTACTGTTTTGTCAGTAGTTGACTCAGAACAATAAGCAGTTTGGGATTAAGTTGTTGGAAACTCAGCATGCATTTACCAGTTATTGATACTTTTAGAGAATTTGTACCTATTACCTTAAGAATCAGGATTGGTAGAAATAATCTCTTGACCGTAATTTTGAAGGAAAATCAAGTTGTGTTTTGAATATTATCTTCTTCTAGGTGAGGAGAATGAATGCCCCATGTCCTAATGACATGGATTTATTCTCACAAACTAAAATACCTTAAAACTCACTCAGTCAGGGACATCTGGGCGGCTCAGTTGGTTGAGCAGCCAACTTTGGCTAAGGTCATGAATTCACAATTCATGGGTTTGAGCCCAGTGTCCCCGCACTTAGTGTTGACAGCCAGGAGCCTGCCTTGGATTCTGTCTCCCCTCTCTCTGTTCCTCCCCCACTCATGTTCTCTCTCTCTCTCTCTCTCTCTCTCTCTCTCCCTCACTCTCTCACTCTCTCACTCTCACTCACTCACTCTCATAAAGATAAACCAGCAAACACCCCACAATCAATCCTGCTGTCTTGTAAAAAAAAATGGCTTTAGGTCATTTACCAAAGTCATGGGTTTGGGCAGTTACCATCCTACATTTGATTAATTGTTTTATAACCTACTATTACAGGCCAATTAATTCCATCTTTATTTGTACTTTCTTAGAGTTTCTTTAAATGTTACCAACTTACAAATGACTGGTTATTATGTATAAACTTTCTAATATATTGAAATGCTTAACAAGAGTAAAATATTTCTCGTGCAATAGAACCTCTTTGCATTGGCTGGTGATGAAGAACCAGAGGTACGGAAAAACGTGTGCCGGGCACTTGTGATGTTGCTTGAAGTTCGAATGGATCGCCTGCTTCCTCACATGCATAATATAGTTGAGGTAATACACATGACCCAAAGGAGCTCTCCTCATTTTTCCCCCAAGAAAATCCTTGGGGGAAAATGCATAATGTCAAATTACTTAACAGTTTATTTAATATATTTGTTGGAGGTGAACTATGAAAACAGTATGGCCTTAAAATTATAAGTTATCTTTATGGTGACTTTTCTTTAATGAGATTTAAGATGCTTATAGAGAGGGAAAGTTATTTAAAGGGATAGATGGCTTTTAACCAGAAGAACTAGAAAATACTTACATTATTTGTGCTTACCAGGTATCGGTTAGACTAGACAATCACTAAAACTGGTAAATTAAGCGGCACATTCTTGTGTCATTGGAGTTTGGAATTAAGGTGTGTTATCCACCCGTTACTAGTAAAATTGATCTCATCCACTTATGATTTATGATAACAGTATATTTCTGAGTAGAAAATACATAATCGTTATGTTGGGTTTATTTTTTTTTAAGACTCTTTGAATCCCTATACATTTAAAATCATTTTACGAGGAAATTCTGAGTGTTGATCACAGGTTAGCCATATTTAAAGGAAGTAGTAACGTAGCACCACGATAAAATTATTATTAGAACAAAATAACTTGTTTGGGCAATGCTCAGTGCTGCTAGTGTAAGACTATGACGCCTAATTTTCTTATTATTGGAAATAGTTGTATGTGAGTAGTATATAGCTTTGCAAGTGTATTAAAATGTCATTTAGATCCTCCTTTTCACCTCCAGAGATTTATATGGTGTGGAGAGGGAAGATCTTTTTTTTAAAGGATGGGATCTAAGACCTGTTAGGGAAAGGCTAGCATTGATAGTGCACAGCGAGTCCTTTTCTTAAGCATAAGGAAAGATCATTGTAGAGATAAAGATATGTAGCAGCACTAAGAGGGAATAAGGTATATTTTCTCTGTGAACTTACTCTCTGAAGTGCTTAGAAGAATCAGGGGGAGTTTGTTAAAAGTTTAGTGAAAGTTGAAGCTAACCAGAACGTTAAAGACATTTTATCATTTGCTTAGGGCCGTGTCACAGCTAGGAGGCCTCACTTAAGAGTGCTGTGGTTCTCTTTTCAGCAATACTGAGGTTGGTGGTAGGACATGGGATGGAATGTAGTAGGGGCTGCCCTGTCAAGTTACGTTGCCGCCTTTAGCCGTGTGAGATGTTGCAGTCAGGCAGAGAGTCTGTACAGAAGCTTCATCCCTCATTTGACCCTA
Organism: Suricata suricatta; assembly: GCF_006229205.1. NCBI lineage: Eukaryota > Metazoa > Chordata > Mammalia > Carnivora > Herpestidae > Suricata > Suricata suricatta. The sequence continues at coordinate 50,698,736 of NC_043705.1, forward strand.
TTTCCACACCCAGATATGTTGGGAAATCATGTGTGCCTTTGGTTATATTTACCTTGTTTTTGCCTATAAAGTTTTTTTTTTTTTTAAAGAGGGGTAGACACAAAATTTGGATAAATTTTAAGATCAGATGTTCCTACAATGAGGAGTGAGTTTGGGTTGGCATGTATATATCACTTTATATTTGTGAAAATACAAGAGACAACTTGAGTTGTTACATTATAAAAAAATTCTTCATTTTAAAGAAAGGCATAATGGATGGACTTTTTTTTGATGTTTCTAAGAAAACAATGTTTAATTGTTAATACATTTTAAAAATTTCATTGGTTTCATAAAACAAAATATACCTGTACAGAAGCAGATAGGCCAGACCTGCTTAGGACACTTTTTTTTTTAAATAATTTTTTTAACATTTATTTGTTTTTTGAGGGACAGAGAGAGAGAGGTCATGAACAGGAGAGGGGCAGAAAGAGAGGGACACACAAAATCTGAAGCAGGCTCCAGGCTCTGAGCTGTCAGCACAGAGCCCCATGTGGGGCTCGAACCCGCAAACTGTGAGATCATGACCTGAGCCTAAGTCGGATACTCAACCGACTGAGCCACCCAGGCACCCCAGGACACTTTTCATTAAGCAGCATTCTAAAGCAGTGGTTGTCAAGTTTGGCTGCATTTTAGAATTGACTCTGAAACTTTAAAGATCCAAAGCTTAGGTTGAAAAGCACAAGGCCACAGTAGAGGATGACCATTGATTTGCCGGGGAAAGGTTAGGGTTGTTTTAATTATATGATTTAAACTGATGAATATTAATGCTTTGTTTCTAGTACATGCTACAGAGGACGCAAGATCAAGATGAAAACGTGGCTTTAGAAGCCTGTGAATTCTGGCTGACTTTGGCTGAGCAACCGATATGCAAAGATGTACTCGTAAGGCATCTTCCTAAGTAAGTGTTCCTTCTGAATGTTACCTTGTTAACAGTGAGTCCTTATTTTTACATTGTTAGATCGCATTCTTTTGCCATTGGGGAATGAAGAGCAAAAAGAGTCAGACTTAATTTTACTTGGCATAACTGTCGGTTATAACTAAAGGAATTTTTCAAGAGGCAGTTTTTGGGGGTTTTTTAATTGCATGCGAGTGGTTTATTCTAAAACCATAATCTTTTTTTTTGTTTTTTGATACTGAGAGAGACAGAGCATGAGGGGGGAGGGGCAGAGAGAGAAGGAGACACAGAACCAGAAGCAGGCTCCAGGGTCTGAGCTAGCTGTCAGCACAGAGCCTGACGCGGGGCTCGAACCCACGAACGTGAGATCTGACCTGAGCCGAAGTCGGAGGCTTAACCGACTGAGCCACCCAGGCGCCCCTAAAACCATAATCTTAATTTTGGGTAATTTGTGGCATGGTTCTTCTTTTTTTTTAATCCTGTTAATTTGACTGGACTTTGTGTTGGGGATTTTTCTCCCCAGAACGAATTTTCCAATAGTTGTGATGTCATCAGATTTTTGATTAGCCTATTAGTAAGCCTGTTTTTAACTCTGTGAATGCTGTTTTATGAGGTTTTTTAAAATCTTTTTTCCAGTTTTATTGAGACATAATTGATATAAAGTTGTATTACTTTTGATACATAATTGTTTGATACATGTGATAAAATCAGTTACTTTTAAAAGTAATGCTTAACTTTCTTCAGAAAAAAATTTTTTTTCTATTAGTACTGTATACCAAGTAACATTTATTCAGAGTGTTTGGGGGAAAATTAAATTAGATAGTATGTCAGAACATTTCACATGGCATCTAGCTCTATTTAATGCTTGAAATTTTGATTATACTGTTTTGTAGTTTACTCTTCAGTTGTATATTTTGCAGTTTCTTCTTTGTCCACAGTTTTTAAGCTTTGAGTACTCTATTCCATCATGTGCCTACTGTTTTATATTGGACTCTTCTATTGAATATTTACATTTGCCCTTTATTTATTTCGAGAGAGCCAGAGTGCAAGCAGGGGAGGGGCAGAGAGAGGGAAAGAGAGAGAATCCCAAGCAGGCTTCTTCATGCTGTCACCTCAAACTCAAGAACTGCAAGATCATGACCTGAGCCAAGATCAAGAGTTGGCTGCTTTAGCCAGCTGAGCCACCCAAATGGCCCTTCCCTTTTATAAAATCATAAGTAATCCCGGAGTCAGCATCTTTTTTTTTTTTTTGTCCATAAGTGGTTACTTCTTTCAGGTAATTCTTAGAAGTGATGTGTACCAAGGTCAAAGGATCATTAAATACTCCAGATTGTTCTGTAGTGCAGTTATGCCAATTTATAACCCACCACCAAACATCCTTTCCTGCCAGACTTCTATAATCTTAACTCATCTGGATGAGCAAAACAAAACCATGTGTTTTAGTATGTTACAGTATTGGTGGGATGACCTTTTTTCTTTTTCAGATGTTTACATTACTGAAATATTCTCATTTTCATGTCTGTTGCATTCTTTTTTCTTTTTCCACCAGGAAAGCAGCAGTTGTATCCGTATTTTATTCTAGTCAGTTTGGGACTTACTTGGGAGTAAAGTACCAGGGTGGTGTGCTAAATGGATTTTCCTGCTTTAGGAAATCCAGATAGTTAATTTTTTTTTCTCCTTAACTATGATGCCACTTTTATGATGTGCTTAATTCTTAACTGTGGGACCATATTATCCTGTAAGTCATATAAACAAGCGCTTGGGTGGCTCAGTCCGTTAATATCTGATTGTTGATTTTGACTGGTCATGATCTCACAGTTTGTGGGCTCAAGCCCCCAGTCAGGTTCCCTGCTGACAGCATAGAGCCTGCTTGGGATTCTCTCTTTAAAAAAGTTTTAAAACTTTTTTAAAAATGTTACATAAGCAGATAATAATTTATATAAAAGCTGAAGAAATTCTGTTCATGAAAACCCAACTTATAACATTAGGAAGTATTGGTAATATGCAATTATAACTTCATGTTCGAACTTGGTTGTTACATTAATAAAACCTAAACCGCTTTAAAGCAAGGAAGAACTTGGTATCAGGTTAAAAGAGCAAAACTTAAATCTTTTTGCTATGTTAATTATTGCAGACATTAAATAACCTAAGGCAGTCATAACAGGGTTTGATATATACATTGTTTTGGAAACCATTTTTATATGAAATAAGGCTACTTTTATTTTTCTTTGCAGTCATGCATTTTTAAGACGAGAATAGTTACATTGATCAGATACTGAGATAGGAAACATAATAAAAGCACTAGTTTTTCCTTGCACTGTTCACCAGGCCCATGTTTGTTATGAACAAAAAATGTTTGCTTAGTAAAAATTGTGTATGTAATCTGTTTCTGGGCTTTCTATAATCTGTTCCTTTTTTCTCCTTTTTTAGCCAATATGATTCTCTTTTGATTACTAAGTATTTGATAATACATTTTCTTATTTGGCAAAACAAGTCTTCATTTTTTGTTTTGTTTTGTTTATCTTGAGAGAGAGTGTGCACGTGTGTGAGTGAGCAGAGGAGGAGCAAAGAGAGAGGGGGAGAGAATCCCAAGCAGGCTCCACACTGTTAGTGGAGAGCCCTGAAACCTGCTTGAACTCAAAATGAGATCATGACCTGAGCCTAAACCAACAGTCAAATGCTTAACTGACTGAGGCACCCAGGTGCCTTTCCTTTCTTTTTTTATTCCAGTTATTTTGGCTTTATCCCCACCTTTATCCTTACACATTGATATTAATACCTCCTGGCACTGTTTGGACTAATCAATGTAAAACAAGTCACCTAATGCATGGTACATATTTAAGGACTCCGTAAACATTTACTATTGGTATTGACATCATTGCCTTTCCATGATGTTGCATTAAAAATTCTCTTTTTATTGGGGTGCCTGGCTGGCTCGGTTGGTAGGACATGGGATTCTTAATCTCAAGAGTCATTGAGTTCAAGCCCCATGTTGGGCATAAAGCTTCTCTTTTTTCATTGGCTATATGAGGCGTCAGGAGAAAGCTCCTTAACATTTAGAGCTAAAAATAGTGGTCTGCGTTGAAAGACTGGAATTCTTCAAATATGTGCCATATTGCTACATGGTCATGATTAATTTCCATATCCCACTTTCCAACTTGATTTTATTACCCAGCTTTATTAGTCCCTTATTTCCTGCACGTCTTTTCATTCTGTCTTTCTCTGGCACACACATCACGGTTCACAAATCAACTATACTGACCATCAACTTCTAGCTAGCCTGCATCTCCCCTGCTCTGGACTAATAAGCTGTCTTTGCTTCTTGTCAAATGCTTTTGGGAAAAGTTACACCACCCAGATTGATGGCCATAGAAATCTATGGTTTTCGATGTCAAGTGGACCCTTCGCACTGCCAATTTTTCCTATTCCAGGTCACTTTTTACCTTCCATTCACTAGAGTAGCCATTCAAACATTTATGGCTCTTCTGAATTCTCTTCATTCATTTTGAGCACTTCTGCTTTCTAGGAAAAACAAGTGACCCTTCATCTTGCCCCAAAATTTAAAGATGTCTTTTTATGTGAGTTGTCTTTTACTTTTACCAGTCTTCCTATTAATGGTCTTGGATAGCATAACTTTATCTTCAGGAAACTCGCTGCATCAAATAGAACTTTCTTTTTCTTCTTTCTCCGTAACTACAGTGTTTTTCCCTCTTAAAATGATTCAAAGAATAGATGAGACTCACTGTCCGTGCTTCTTTATCTCACTTCATGTTATTTCAGTCTGCCATCTGTCCTCCCCGCTTCCCCCAGATTATTGACAGAGATGACTTAATTGTTGGTGATCCAAACAAAATGTCTGTAGCTTATAAAATAGGGTTTTATTTTTATGTAGTTGTGTTATATTAACTGTAATGTTAAATTGCTGTTAATCTGTATTTCAGAATTTGGAAGGACTTAAAGTGTGGCTGGCCCATATTTTTTATACCTGGCTAGGAAATTTTATTTATTTTTTTTATTTTTGAAATTTTATTTTATTTTTTTTACTTTATAAAGTTTCATATTTTTTTAACATATGCAATTTTTTTCCATCATTTACAATACAGTAGTTACAGTGACACTCCAAACAGAAAAGCAAAGTAAAAATCAAAACACCAACTTGTTTCATGTAATTAGACTTATACAGAAATTAGAAGGTTAAGTAACAACTAGTTAATCACCTAATTTCACAGCTCTCTGAAGTGGCAATCGTTATATAGCAGCTTATCTATGATACATTCAAGATACATGATACAATTTATTACTTGTTCATAAGCTACAACACAGCCTGCTTAATACCTTTCCTTAAATTCCACCTCTATACTACAATATGCTTGAGGTCCATGCAAAAAAGTAGCTACCTTATAAGAAAATTATTTTTGGAGTCAGGCCAAACTGGTTTTGAATTCTGACTCTCCCATTGCTTACAGTTAAAATGACCTTAGGGAAATAATATAACATCTCTGAGCCTTAGCTGACTCATCTGTAAAAGGAGATCATAACATATATCTTTCTCACTAGATTATAAAGAAAGTGCTTATTAATAAGCCCCATAGCGAGTAGTCATGAGTATGAGTTTCTTTTGGCTGGTCACACTTCCCAGGCCACCCAGAAGTATTAAAAGTAGAATTCAGAAGCAGAGAACTGTGGACTTTTTAATGTTTCCAAAGTGTTCTCATGACCTTTTATCCTCAGTAGACTCTTAAGTGTGTGGTGGGCCACTGAGAAAGGAAATCATCAAAGCTTAAGAAACCTATCAAAGCTTAAAATTCCCATAGCTACAAACGAACTTTAGCATTTTGACTTTTTTATTATGTGTTTTGATAATTTTTTTAACTATTCCTATGTACGTGAGATTCTGTTTACAGACATCTTGATTCTGTTTTAATAACTATATTAATATTTTAGATTGGATATAATATCCTGATTTAACTATTTTTTTTTAATGTTTTTATTTATTTTTGATACAGAGAGAGACAGAGCATGGGAGGGGGAGGGGCAGAGAGAGAAGGAGACACAGAACTGGAAGCAGGCTCCAGGCTCTGAGCTGTCATCACAGAGCCTGACAACGGGGCTCGAACCCACGAACGTGAGATCTGACCTGAGCTGAAGTTGGAGGCTTAGCCGACTGAGCCACCCAGGCGCCCCAACTATTTTCTTATTGGAAATTTAAATTCTTAATTTCTTAAGAAGTTAAAATTTCCTAACTTTTTTGTCAAAGGCTATAATCTTGATAGAGCTTTTTTCTTTCTGCTTTTTTAAGGTTTTTTTTTTTAATGTTTGTTTATTTTTGAGAGAGACCGAGATAGAGTGGAAATGGGGGTGGGGCAGAGAGAGAGGGAGACACAGAATTGCAAGCAGGCTCCAGGCTCTGAGCTGCCAGCACAGAGCCTGACATAGGGCTTGACCTCACAAACCATGAAATCATGACCTGAGCCGAAGTTAGATGCTTAACTGACCAAGCCACCCAGGTGCCCCTATACTTACTTATTTTTAGAGACCATGTGTGCACAATAGGGGAGGACTGGGGTAGGGAGGGGAGAATCCCAAGTAGGCTCCAGTTTTCATGCCGTGAGCGCAGCAGAGCCCCATTGCAGGGCCCAAAGTCACAAACCATGAGATCATGACCTGAACTGAAACCAGTAGTCAGAAGCTTAACGCACTAAGCTACCCAGGCGCCCCATCTCTTTTTTCCTTTTTTTGCACTATTTCTTTTGGATAACTTACTTTAAACTTAGTATGTTTTACATTTTAAACATTATGCTCTCTTTTCTTAAGATAGTACAAATAAATGTGGGTTCATTGTGAAAATGTCACACTATTTAGAAATAAAGTAAATGATTAATTTTATTCCTTTTTAGCCTATTCAGCTTTCTCTCCAAAGATACCAGTTTCTTGTAGATCTTTCCTAGATAGTCTGTTTATACAAGTAATTACATGGGTAATCTCATTTTTAACTTAAATGGAAACTCAAATGCTCTGTGTTTTGCATGTTTTTGTTTCATTTTAACTGTATCATAATTTATGTTTAACCAAGCCCTAAATGATGGACATTTAGATTGTTTACAGTTTTTGTTACTGCATCAAGGCACATTAGTCTTTAAGAATTGGAAATGTTTATTAGCATATTCAGGATAAATTCTTAGGGGAGAAATCGCTTTTTTTTTTTTTTTTTTTTTTTTTGGTTTCTAGTTCTTTTTCTAACCACTATTGACAAGCTTCCTTATCCTCACTGAGATTCGATCCAGCAGATCACAGGCATGAGTATAAAGGACTTGGGATATAGATGCGGAATACTAGTCATTCAACAAGGGCACACATCACAGAATATGGTCTGAGATAGGACTGGCAGGGGTGGTTGGCTCTTTGGTATTACTCATATACAAAAGGTCATTAAGATTTCTTAAAAATGCTTAAGATCTTTAGATCTTTGTTTCATGAATTTCTCTCTTTATAGATTGATTCCTGTGTTAGTGAATGGCATGAAGTACTCAGACATAGATATTATCCTACTTAAGGTAAGGAAACTTTCCTGATAAATAGGGAATCTTGTTTCTCTTGACATAGAGAATCTTTGAATTTGACTAATAGAGCGTGTATTTAAAATAGACCCAGTGTAAATGTTTTCTGTTACGTATAATATGCTACAGAGTGCAGAGAAGCAAATGATCAGTTTGGGTGACAACTTATTCCAACTTCATTGGAACCAGATGGTGACACTAATAGAGAAGTTTCCTGTTGATTCAAATTATTTGTAGTTAATTTTAAAATATATTGAATATGATCTGAGTCTTATTCAAGTACTCTAGATTATACCAGCTGATGGGAGGCAATATTATAATGCAGTTAAAAGTGCCTAATACCTGACATGTGTTACATGATAGTTCCTTCTCCCCTTCACAAAGAACTATTTTCTGCACCGGAGAGTGGCTCTTAATGAAGAGGTATACTTCAAAACAGGTGCACGAACCCGTCTCTCCTTAGTCTGGTTCTTTTACGCATGTACATGTTATAAGCTTATAGTGATATTTGAATATTACCAAAATTTTTCTTAAAAACAACAGGGTGATGTTGAAGAAGATGAAACAATTCCTGATAGTGAACAAGATATAAGGCCACGTTTTCATCGATCAAGGACGGTGGCTCAGCAGCATGATGAAGATGGAATTGAAGAGGAAGATGACGATGATGATGAAATTGATGATGATGATACAATTTCTGACTGGAATCTAAGTAAGTCAGAGGGAAGAGTACAGTTGCCTGCTTTGATAGCAACTTCACTGAGAAATCATACACATACCGTACAGTGCCCTCATTAAAGAGTACAGTTCAGTCATTGAATATATTCACCGAGTTATGCAACCATCACCACAGTACATTTTGGAATGTTTACACCAACCCAAAAATAACCCTGTTCTTATTAGAGTTCGCTTCCCATTTTCTTCCAGTTCCCCATCTCAAAGCAACCTCCAATCTCTATTCTGTCCCTCTGGAATTGCCAATTTTGGACAGTTCCTATAAATGGAATCATACAATATGTGGTCCTTCATGACTGCCGCCTTTCACTTAGCATGTTTTCATTATTTGTCCATGTTACGGCATGTATGAATACTTCATTTCTTTTTAATGTGGAAAAATAATCCATTTGTGTGTATTTGCGACAGGCCAGTTATCCATTCATCACTTGATGGACGTTTTGTTTCTCGCTCGTGGCTCTTAGGAGTAATGATGCTATGAACGTTTATGTGAAGTGTGTGTGCGGACATATGTTTTCACTTGTGGATACAGACAGAGTGTGATTACTGGGTCATATGGTATATCTTTGCGTATAACCTTTTGAGGAACTACCAGACTGTTATCCACAGTGGCCTTATCATTTACTTTCTTACCACCGTTATCTTAAGGTTACCATTTCTCCATATGCTTGCCAACATTTGTTGTCTTTTTTATTATAGCTGTTGTAGTAGGTGCGATTATGCTTCTTAAAGACTTCTTACCTCACACTGCCTGTTTTTCAAAAGTCTGTACGTTTTATTTGACATCAAAAATAAAGTAGGAACCCTGGCCACAAGCTTTTCCTGTTTCCTTAACATAAACTTATTTTTTGTGATAATTTGTTGATTATCAAGGATAATACTAAAATAATGTAAATTGCTTTGTAATTCCCAAAATTACAAATGAAGTTTTAAAAAATCTCTTGTTAATTTTCAGACTTAGCTGCAAATCCAAATCCTCTGTTGAGCCAGCATTCTGCCCCACACTCTGATGAAGTGAGGAACCTAAACACTTGTGTTTTGTTTTTGTTTGTGTGTTGGTCCTTAAAGCTTCATGCTCTACTTCAAGGTTTCTCAACCTCTGCATGGTTGATGTTTTGCCACATGATTCTTAGTTGTGGCTGTTGTGTACATTGTAGAACATCAAGCAGCACCGACCCACACACACACAGTTGTGATTACCACCAGTGTCACCAGACATTGCCCATTGTCTCCTGGGAAGCAAAAATTATCCCTGGTTAAGAACTACTGCTATAATTCAGAGTGTTGGGATTTCTAAGTTAAGTCCATAAACCATCAGACTGAATTGTGTAATTCATTTGGTTAAACAATGCTAATTCCTCTGTTGCCCATTTAGTTTTCTGTAACAGTTCTTAGCGTGCCCAATGTGGCCAGCACTAGGCCAAGGACTTGGCATGCGTATCCCATTTAATCTTTACACAGCCTTAGGTCAGTAAGAAAACCACAAAAAGAGAAACTTGCCCAAGGTTGGTTAACATAGCTAGTAATAATGGCACATTTAATCTTGGACCCCGTATCTCCCACAGCAAGAGAGCATGAGGTTTTTACTGCGGCCACAAATTACAGTAGTTTCCTGTAATCCATGAGGGGATATGTTCCAAGACCCCTCATGGGTGTCTAAAATCACAGATAGTACCGAATCCTCTATGTACTGTTTTTGTTTGTTTTGTGTGTACATACGTACATACATACATACATTCCTCTGATAAAGTTTAATGTATAAATTAGACACCAAAAGAGATTAACAACAATAATAGTAAAATAGGAGAGTTATATGGGGGGCCCGGGTGGCTCAGTTGGTTCAGCATCTGACTTCAGCTCAGGTCATGATCTTGTGGTTTGTGGGTTTTGTGAGTTCCAGCCCCAGGTCGGGCTCTGTGCTGATAGCTTAGAGCTTGAAGCCTGCCTCGGATTCTGTGTCTCCCTCTCTCTCTGCGCCTCCCCTGCTTGTGTGTTCTCTTTCTCAAAAGTTAAACATTAAAAATTAAAAAAAAAAAACCTCAGAGCTTTCAGACTGCACTTAACTGAGGGTAACTGAAATCATGGAATACAAAATGGCACAATGAGGGGCTAGTCTGCCTCCTCCCAGTATATCTCTGTAGGCTGGGGGCAGGATGGATTCAAATTATAGTGTAGATTGCTTTACAAAAATAATAATGTTCATTGCTTTGGGGAGAAGGAACTACTCTTCACATTCCACCCATTTTATATCCTTCCAGCAGTTTTTCCATCCCATGTGGGGAGAACATGTATATCTTTTTCTAGAGAAGAGGTTGACTTTCCAGCAGTGAAATGAAATTGATTTTGTGTACTCTGTTGGTTCTTTTCCATATATCATATAACTCCTTCTATATCAGTACACAAAGATTTCATTCTTTCATAGCAGTATAATACTCATTTACATGGCTCTGGCATGTAGTATAACTGAGACCCTTACTGATGTTTAAGGTGTTACTTCTGGCCAGTTTAACAGCCTTTTTTTTAGAAAAGGATTTTACTGCTGTTTAACAGTTTGTGATGAACTATTTAGTATGCCTAATCACATTGGGAAAAAATGTTTATACTTAATGTTATTGTTTTCTTTTGATTATTGTGTTAAATGAAATCTGAATTGATACATAGTTCCTTGGCTAATAGTTCTTTGGAGAGAATGCTTTTCAACATATTTTATGCATCATGCACTGGTGACTTGTTCAGATTTATTTGCCTAACCTCCTGCTAAGTCATTATGTATTTGATTCTGAATGATCTACCACTGAGAATGTTAAGTAGAAATAATAAATGTACACATTTTGCTGCAGGTTAGTTTGCTAACTTTTAGTCTTAAGAAAGCATTTCTTGTATATAGGGACCAACTACCTCCTATTTAATTGAATTTTCTGAAAGTGTAGATATGTGACTATAAAGTGTTGTGCATGTAACAAATACTCATGATAACAGAATTTAATGTAAAATTTTTTAATTAAATATTTCTTTAGGAAAATGTTCTGCTGCTGCCCTAGATGTTCTTGCAAATGTGTATCGTGATGAGCTTTTGCCACATATTTTGCCCCTTTTGAAAGAATTACTTTTTCATCATGAATGGGTTGTTAAAGAATCCGGCATCTTGGTTTTAGGAGCAATTGCTGAAGGTAAGTCTATGTCAACTGAACTGTGAAGTCCTTAATAGGCCCTAATACAGATGGGCCACTTTAAAGAACAAGTTATTACCTTGAACAGTGAACTATTATTAGACAGCCATTGGCTTATTTCTAACCCCACCAAAATAGTTTGCAAATGCTTTTGTTACAATAAAGGGAACAGAATGAGAGGACTGATATCAGAAGCATCCCTGTTGCTAGAAAAATAATTTTCTCCATAGGTAAGTGTAAGAAACATGGTAGGAGAGTCCCCTTGTTCTCTATGAAGGGTTGTTTTAATCAAATGTTAGCACTTTCTGCAAGATTTGTTACTTTTTTTTTTCCAGGTTGCATGCAAGGCATGATTCCATACTTGCCTGAGCTCATTCCTCACCTTATTCAGTGCCTCTCTGATAAAAAGGCTCTTGTGCGTTCAATAACGTGCTGGACTCTGAGCCGCTATGCACACTGGGTAGTCAGCCAGCCCCCCGACACGTACCTGAAGCCATTAATGACAGAATTGCTAAAGCGAATCCTGGACAGCAACAAGAGAGTACAAGAAGCTGCCTGCAGGTGGGACAGATCCATTATAGTGCTCGTTGTGGGGCACTGGGGTGGGCACCTCAGAGAGAAATTAATTTTCAACTTCATGATGGAATGTTGATATTAAACCATCAGTGGAGCTTTTGTTATCTATAGTTTTTACCTGATGGTTTTGCAAATTCAAATGTAAGTCAACTAGACCTCATTCTTTGCCAGTTCTTCAACACATTTTTTTCTCAGTGGCTGTAATAACAGTAGAATACTTTTTCACACTAATTCTCAGAGACAACCTAGAGTGGTGATGATGGGGGTCTTGGTCTTGAAGGAGTAACAGAGTTTGAGTAGATGCACATCATTAGTTTAAAGGCAGGCAGCTCCATAGAAAGTCCTACGGTGACCTGTCCTCCATCACTTAGTGAATCTGCCCCAGTAGCTATTCTCTTGGTGGTGTTCGGAGCTCTCTGTGTTTCTATATCAGATCAGTTAGTTTCACTACTATAAATGTTCCATTTTTCTGGGACAAACGTTTGTGTTCTAAAAAGGTCTGACGTATTTATAGGTCTTAACTTTTTAATTAGAATTTCTTTACTGTTGCCTTTGTTTATAAGAAGAAACAGTTACTGAAAAAGAGGAGCGTACATTTAAGTGGAGTTGGACTTTACCAGATGTGAAGCAGAAACACCTGGAAGATATCTATAATTCTTAGTAAGATGAAAGAAAGTTGAACCAAAGGGACTTAGGTGATAAAGAGCACTTTTTTTTTTCTTTTAGTGGGGATACAGATTATATTTGCTTTCCTGCAAACATGATCTGTATTTTTTTAAACTCTCTACTAATTGTTGTGCATATATCAAGTGCTGGGCTTACATTCCCTGCATCTTTAAACTTAGAGGCTAGTACAGAATACTAAATAACTATGTAATTATAATTCCTGACAAGTGCTGTAAGGGAAATACATAAATAGTTCACAATTTAGACAGGGCTTTCACTGACAAATGTCTTAAGCTTACCATTTTAGGAAATCCCTGAGTGATAGAATAGAAGATAATATAAACTTTAATTTTAGAAATGAAGAGCCAGGTGTACCTTAGAGTCCAGATAAATTTAGGTCTAAATTGAAGTAACTACTCAGACTCTGAAGTTTTTTCCTTTCTTGTACATTTGTGTTAATAGATAAGCCATACATAAGGTAAATTTGTAATAACAAACACTATGCATTCTGATATATAATGTAGAACTGAGACCAACATTTTTAAGCTTTGTGAAGGAAAAGTTGGCAAAAATAATCCATATATTTAAAATGTACAGTGGTATGACTTGATAGAGCTATACATTATAGGACAGTAACTAAGATCAAGGTAATTAACACATCTATCACCTCAGGTGGTTGACAAAATAAGTCTTTTTGTGTGGCGAGAATGGTTAAGGTTTATGCTCAGCAACTTTCAGATAGACAACACTGTACTATTAAATACAGTCCCCATGCAGTATATTGGGTTGGAAGTTATTCCTGTAACTGAAAATTTGTGCCCTTTGATCACCTGCATCGTCCCATTTCCCCTCTCCTGCTAAGAGGAACATTTAAGAGGTCAGGACACTTTGCGGATACCTCTCTGTTAAAAATGTTTCTGTCGTTTTGTGACTCTTCGTATGTAATCTGAAGGGTAGGTACAAGTTACTTTAACATTTTTAATTCTGATTTCATTAATCTGGAGCAGTCACTAGAAATTTAAGCTCCCTGAGAATGGGGACATTGTTTTATTCATGGCTGTATTCACCAAATGACTAAATAAATAATAAATACCAGATAAATTTATTGAATGTCTGAATATAAGAACCAATGACAGTTTTAGGTTTTACTAGTGAAGCATGTGCCCATAGGTGATAACCTCTTTGAAGTGAAAAGATATGGGGAAGAAACAATAAAAATAAGCCCCTGGTGTGCTGAGGTAAGGAGATAGGCATGTAAAATGTAAATGGATACTGTATAAACTGTAGACTTAGTTTCCTATCTCTATTACAAACATTCCTTTTCTACAACAGCAATCATCTTTCTCTCTTTTTTAACTGTAGTGCCTTTGCTACCCTCGAAGAGGAGGCTTGTACAGAACTTGTTCCTTACCTTGCTTATATACTTGATACCCTGGTCTTCGCGTTTAGTAAATACCAGCATAAGAACCTGCTCATTCTTTATGATGCTATAGGAACTTTAGCAGATTCAGTAGGACATCATTTAAACAAACCAGTGAGTATCTGTGGTTAACTATTAAGAAAAAAAATATCTGGCATAGTTTAAATCAGTAGGTTAACCTATATTTGGAATGAAAATGTTCGGGGAGATGTGACTTAGTGTAAAGTTTTTTTAAAAAAGAAAAGGGATAAAGGTTTTATACTGGAATTTCAGCTTGTACTTTATTCCAAGTATTTTTTTATATCCACCACTTCATAAATGTAGCTTTAGTGTACCACATCTAAACATCTTTGTTCTCTTGCTGGAACTTACAGGTATGGGGAATATATACTAAGGCAAAACAACCGGAATTTGGATAAGTTAAAAATACTAAGTAGTTGTATAGAACAAGTATGTTTGGCTAAGAATCCAAACCGTTTCTAGCAGTGTTATGATGAAGATGATGGAATTGAATTTGCTTAGGTAGGATTAAAATAGTAGAATTTTATTATAGCTCAAAATTCCCAGCAGAAGAATAGATTACATGTTTATGATCACTGTATGAGAAGTATTAAGAAATTGTGTTTGTAAGTTATACTTAAAACTTGGTGCAAACACTTGGTTTGTGGGTTTGCTTTGATGTTTTGTTTTGTGTGCCAGGAAATGGGGAGTATTTTTCTGAATGTCTTAGACCCTTTAGAATCTGCACCCCTTGTTTACATGATTACTATTGTTTATTTAGTATTTCGTTTATGGATTCTAATGTTTAAATAAAGACATTTGAATGACTGAATTTTTTTTTTTTTTTTTTTTTTTTACAAATGTCCCCATTAGTTTACCTGTCAATTATAACATGTTGTACAGCAAGAGCCATATTATATGTTGCAAGCCCCGAGACTAAAAAAATTCAGAAAACGTAAAGAAATTATCCCTGATTATGATCAAATAATTTTTTTGTAGTAGTATATTTGTATGCATTTTACTTTAAGGATAGAAGATGACTTAAAAATAGAATAAGATTATATAAGTTAAAAGATACAGCAGAAATAAAAGTTTTAAAGGTGCTAAGTGGAGCAGACAAGTCTTAAAAGGCATTCTGTAATGATTTTACACAATTACTCTAAATGGATTTTAATTTTCATAGACCCAAAATGGACTTGTTGACATATGATAGTGGAGCTTTATGTGTTTTTCATCATTATAAACAGGAATACATTCAGATGCTAATGCCTCCACTGATCCAGAAATGGAACATGTTAAAGGATGAAGATAAAGATCTCTTCCCTTTACTAGAGGTATGCTAAGCTGGTAACCTGTAGTCACTCTAATCGTAGTGTGTGTTATCACAAACACATGTCTAATTATGAAGTGTGAGTATGTATGATAAGTGAAATGTTAATAAATTTACATTCTGAACCATTTCTGTTAAAATGCTGAATAAATATGTAACTGCTCTTACTTTAATTATGGTACAACCGTACTAAGAAATACTTTAAATAGAAAAACCATAATGGATGTGTTAGGCCTTTTTTTTTTTTATGGTAGATACAGGATTTTATTACATATATATTTACATATATATATGTGTATATATATTACATATATGTATATTACATATAACATATTATATGTGTTATATATTGTATATGCACACATATACTCAAACTTATATGTGAAGTAGCATTGGGACTTGGTGCTAAATCGAGGGACTTCATATCCTTTCTGTCCAGCTTGAGGTTTGATTTTTTTTTTTTTTTTTGAGGAACCCTCCCCTTACCAACAGCAAACTAAACGGCAGTGGGTGGCATCCAAAGGAGAGGTTTGAAAAGATAACCTGCTATTATAGAATAGTAGAGCAGGGTCATAAATGCCTAGAATTTTACTGAGTACACTCTTAAAGCATTTATCATAATTTTATAATGCCCAGAAATTTACTTCTGTACTTTATTCTTTCTAGTGCCTATCTTCAGTTGCCACAGCCCTGCAGTCTGGTTTCCTTCCATACTGTGAACCTGTGTACCAGCGTTGTGTGAACCTAGTACAGAAGACTCTTGCGCAAGCCATGGTATTGTTAAAAAATCATTATATCTGTCCTTCTGGCATCATAAATCTTGTTCTAGGATAAGCATAATGTATACCCATTTTTTTCATGTAATTGATTCACAGTAAGTCTTTTAAATCTTTTGTCTAATTTCAGCTGAACAATGCTCAACCAGATCAGTATGAGGCTCCGGATAAAGATTTTATGATAGTGGCTCTTGATTTACTCAGTGGCCTGGCTGAAGGACTTGGAGGAAACATTGAGCAGCTGGTAGCCCGCAGTAACATTCTAACACTAATGTATCAATGCATGCAGGTGAGACTCAGTAAATAAAAATTAATTAAGACCTGATTCTCTGTGTTACCTTGGGGTTAATTTCTTCTTATTCCTTGTAGGATAAAATGCCAGAAGTTCGACAGAGTTCCTTCGCCCTCTTAGGTGACCTGACAAAAGCTTGCTTTCAGCATGTTAAGCCTTGTATAGGTATGAATATTTTCTACTACTGTGATGATTCTTAACAATTAGTTATACATCAGCTGTGTTTTTGTATTATTAAACTGAAAGGTCATGGAATCCCAACATTTATAACTGTTCATTTTACTGGTTAAAAGTGCTCTGAGTGAAACAGGTGGGATGGGAAACCGTTGCTCCTTTGAATTGATGATCGCCACAGCAGCTCATTAGGTCCATGTGACTGGAGAAAAGCTGGAAAAGTATTACTTTAGTATAAAGCACATGCCACCTGTGAAGCCTTGGCATTGTATGCTAGTTAATGTATAATTTTTAAAAGCCTCTTTTTGGGTTAGAGGTAACCAAAAATAGTAACAATCAGGTTTTCTCTTGATAAAACCTATACTTTCTTGGATATCCTATGGAACTTTTTGTACAATTTACGTTAAAAGTAAATAATGATTTTTGTTTTAGAAGGATAGCATTTGTCTTAGCGCTTTGTGATTATAATAAAGGATTCCTTGAATAACTATGAATTGTTATCAAAATCATGGATTAAATGGGTTTTGGGTTTTCTTTCATTTCTGTATCCCACTGTTTTGAATAATAGTTGTTGATGATAAACTTTGGTGTTTTTTTGGTTGTTTTTTGTTTTGGGCGGGGTTTGCTTCGGCCCCCCCCTGCCCCCCAGTTTTATGGAGATATAATTGGCATATAACATTGTGTAATGTTAAGGTGTATGCATAATGATTTGGTATAGGTATATATTGCAAAATCACAGTAAGTGTAGTTAACACCCGTCATCTTAGTATAGTTAAAGACTTTTTTTTCTTAACTTAGATCTCTTAAGATCTGCTCTCTCAGCAATTGGAAGTTTGTACCCTTGAACCAGCTTTGTCCGATTCCCAGTTGTGCTTTTGAATAACAACTATATTTCTGAACTTCGAATAGTACTAATTCTGTATTAAACCCTCAAGTTGAAGCCTAACTACTCTAAATGAAAGTGTAATGAAGTCTTGTTTTTTGGAAAGCTTGTTCTACAGATTTTTACCACCTGATTTAGTTTATAGGAATTTGAACTTGTATGAAAGGTTTCATTGATTTTATAGACGATGTGTATCTTCTTCAAGAGTTACACCATGTCTAGCTATCTCCCTCTCTCTATGGTATCAGCTATGATTTTATAGGTTAGGGTTTCTCAAGCAGGGGCAATTTTGACACCTATAACCCCACCCCCACCCCAAACATTTGGTAGTGTCTAGAGACATTTTGTTTAACACGGGGCCGGGGTGGGGGTGGGGAGGGATGTCACTCATATCTGGTAGGTAGAGGCAAATGATGTTGGTAATCATCATGCAATTCATGATACAGTGCTCTGCCCCACACCAGACCCTGACCCCTGCCACCACCTTCTGCCCCCCTGCCCACGACAGAATGAATGATCTGGACCAAATGATTGGCACTGCTGAAATTTAGAAACTCTGGCTTAAATCTGTTAATTTTGGGGGGGGTTCAAAAAAAAATCTTCGTTTAATAATGAGAATACATATATCCTTTTTCATACTGGTATATTTATTACCAAGAGATACAAACCATATAGGGGAGGCAGGATAATTACTTGATTCTTTCTCTTTGTTTACCAGTTTTCAAAATAGTGAATTGATTCCCAGCATCTTCTACAGGTATCTATAATGTGTTTCAGAGTTTAGTTTTTGTTTGTGTTTGGTTCTTTTTTTGAGTGTCAGTATGAATTCAGTGATGCTCAGTTGTCCTACCACTGGCGGTGGGAGCTTCATCAGATGGGCTCCAAAGTCCTTCCTGGTAGGACAAAATAGTCCAGGCTTGTTTTGTACATTTCCTGCCTTCGGCTTGCAATGAGATGTTACTCTGACAGCCCTCATTTCTTTTAAGTGGAAAATGATATTTAGAGACTAAAACCTGAGCACTAAGGCAAAAGTTACTTTAAAAGCCCAAACAATTGATGTTGGAAAAAAAAATTTTTTTTTTTTTTAAATTTTCTCAGTCTCATGACAAGAGAGATTTCTGGACCAACTCTTTTTAATAATATCTCAAATAGACCAAAACTTGTTTCCTGATCTACTTCATAGAAATTTCAATGCCCCATTCACTTTCTTAAAATGAATATTCTCCAGATCTTTTAAAGAATTGCTGTTTCTTGCCTGGATTTCAGTTTCCACCTAGTAGATTTCCTTTAAGGACAATACACTACTGTTGAGAAGTTTACTACATAGTTGTTAAAAAATTTTTTTTTCTAGCTGATTTCATGCCTATATTGGGAACCAACCTAAATCCAGAATTCATTTCAGTCTGCAATAATGCCACATGGGCAATTGGAGAAATCTCCATTCAAATGGGTAAGATCTTTTTCCCCTTTAACAGTACTGTGTAAATTGTTAGATGCTTTAGTACTATATTTAAAATTGCCTTTTCTTTATAATTTAAATGCATTTTTATATACATATATTTATTGTTAACTTGTGTCACAGTTAATGGAGGGAGCGAAGTATTTTACATTGATATTTCAACATTCAAATTTTTCTTTTTTGTTTTCTCTTTTGGGGATGATTTAGGTATAGAGATGCAGCCTTATATTCCTATGGTGTTGCACCAGCTTGTAGAAATCATTAACAGACCCAACACACCAAAGACGTTGTTAGAGAATACAGGTACCATATGACTGAACTGTTATGGTGAAGAGAAAATAACTTGCTTTTAAGGTTAAGATGCGTAGAGAAACCAAAGCAAAGCTAGCTCTAGAAGTCCAGCTTATTAATAAGAGCTATTTTAGATTCTCAGTAATGATATGTACTGTTTTAACTGTATTCCGTAACCAGTTTTCAGAGACTTTCAAAAACCCTTCTCTCCTATTCTTTGTGTTTTAATAATACTCCCTAAAATGGACCCCAGCTAAAATAACTTACTGAACAATAAGAATTTTAATTTTACATTAATTCAGAAAGCAATTGGCAGCTGGGAAGTACTTTTCTTTTAATCTGTAAAAATGTGGCCCAAAATACCCTTCAGTGTAATGGCTAATTGGTTAACAGTGGCATGTATATTTTGTATTTTTGTATTTTATTGTATACTTTCCTTCAAATTGAGAACTTAGGCAGTACCTTGTAGGAGTTTTATTCAGGAGGCTTGTTTCTCTTTTGCATTTATAGAGAGCATGTTGATATTAAAGAATACCTTCCATACTATAGAACACATTTCAGGGTGGATTTTTTCCCCCTGCCCAATTTTTGCTAATAGTGATAAAAGGTATAAATTTTATTTTTAATCAGGCCCATCTTTTTCTTTTATATGCCTACGATAATTTCAATAAATCTACTCATAGCCAGTGAGGGTTTTACCGGACAAAGATTAACATAAGGTTTTCAAAATAAGGAAATTTGTTTTCAAAGGCATTTTATTTTTTTAATTAGAGAAAGTTAATACTTTAATGTAATGAAAATCGATATGTTTATTGGTATGGAAGGAAATCTTTTAATTATGAAACAATTATATAGCTGTTTGGCTGTATGGGTACTGTTTATATTATAAAGTGAATTAGATTTTCTTGCTGTAAAGTACAAAAATCTATGTATTAGGATGGTTATGAAATTTTGTCAGGTTTTTATCTTTAGAATGCAGTACCTATACATGACATTCAGATTTGGAACACTTACCATTATAAAATTATTATTGAACCTAAAGAAACTTCCTATTTATTTTTAAATGTGAATGCATAACTGCAAATAAATGTTGAATGTAATGTATATTAAAGTTTCTTGTGGGATATCAGCTTGTTAATTTGTTACAGTTCCTTTAACAAATTGGCTTTATTATAAGTTTATATTCTAAGTATGATTCTACTCTGAGTAAATCCAGAAGTAGTTGATAATGCTCATCAAGTTGATAAATAGGAGATTCATTGGATTCATTTTATTACGAATGGCTGCAGAAAATGTTTCCATTATTCCTTATCCAAAGGACAAGGGCTAATTATTAAAATAAAATCATTGTCAATGGCTGATGTCAATAGATTGTAGCAAATTAACTACCATTTTCTTAATATTTCATAAAGCCAATTCCTTAGTGTGTGCAGTTATTTGCTCTTTTTCCAATTAGTATATCCTACACTGAACTTTCTCAATGGACCATCATCTGCTTTATCGCATGTTTCATTGGATTGTTCATACTTGCCTGTTAATGAGAATGTTGCATAGTTTGTGTCTTTTGAACATAGGTTTTCTTTCTCTTGCTTCATATGAATCTGCTGGATTTTAGTATTATCTGTGTAGTTTGCTTCAAGTAATCCTTAAACATTTTTCTTTACCCCGCCCCCACCCTTTTTTTATGAAAGGTTAACCTGTAAGTTTTTGAGAGAACACCATTAAAGCACCGTATGGTTTGTTTTCTGTTTGTATTTTTTTTTCCCGTTGTGTATAAATGTATTTATATGTATGTACCTTTGAATTGCAGAATGCAGTTCTGAGTTGCACTTCTTTTAGCTCTTCGTAAGTTTAAGGACTTCCTGAATTTTGATGGTGAATATGTTTGAGTAATTCCCACTTCGAAAATTTTTTTAAGTAAAATATTAGTATGTAATCAGTATAATGTCTTATCTATTTTGTGCTATTGCCTTTTGTAGCAAAGACAGATTGTTTATTCTTTTCGTCCACATGTCACCTCATTACAGTGGACTGTAAATGTCCTTCCTGTCCAATATGGTTTGAAAACAGTGGGCCATCATCTGAGTTGTTACCCTCATCACCATCAGAGGTTTATTGGGATGGGATTTGACACTGCACAGCAGTTTTCCAGTCCTTCATTCAGTGCACACTGCAAAACCTGAAATTTGACCATTGATTTGATATCAGGCAATATGGCAATTTGATCTCGGTCCACTGGTTTGTTTTAGAAATATTAACAGACAAAAAAATCTACCTAAATTGTGACTAAATTCCTAGATGATTTTCAGAGATTGGAAATCACTTAAAATGACATAGAGAAGTAAAGACATTTTAACTGTTTTAACTTCTGAGAACTGTGTTTGAATAAACAATTCAGAAATGTAATCTTTGACATTTACTAATATTTCTTGGGGGAAAAACATTTCATTAAATTTTGAAATTTTAACTGGTTTTGAATGGAAAATCTCTAAATCCATCCATTTAATCGCTCATCTTTTTATTAACAGAATATCTTCACACTTGACTGAGCGAGAAAAGCAATTCATCATGGTTTTTGGTGTTCTCTCAATCTTTAAAGTTTTTTTTAATTCCTTTTGTTTTCCTTTTTCCAAGAGTATGCCATATATGTTGCTGCCCCTTATTTTAGGGGGTGGTAATAAACAGCACTGGTGAAATCTTATGTTTATTATCATACACAAATTCTGTTGGTTTCTGTTTCTGAGTTATTTGTTGTTTTTTCTTTATTTTTTCTCCTTCCCCCTCATTTGCTCATGTCTTGGTTGGCGTTTGGTGGTGTATAACCGTGATTGCGTTACCTTAGCAATAACAATTGGTCGTCTTGGTTACGTTTGTCCTCAAGAGGTGGCCCCCATGCTACAGCAGTTTATAAGACCCTGGTGTGTATTATTCAATCTTTTTTTTTAATTCATTTTTCTTCACTCTTTCTTTCTCTTTCTATCTCACTTTTAGATATATTTTCAGTTGGTTACAAAAATCACAATCCTTAATCATTGCCAACCATGTGACTAATCTTGTCCTATCAGGTTTGTGAGGTTTTTCAGTAGCATCGTCATGTATATTTATTTTATGTTGTGGCTAACGACTAATTGATGCATGGGATAAGATTGTCACATGCTTGCTGTGTTAAAAAGCTTGATTATACATGAGAAGCATTTAAATATCCACCAGTAAAATAAAGATGCATGCAAATTCTATATAAATTTAGGTTTTTGCATTGTTTCTTTTTTAGAATTAATTTGAAAACTTGGATTGCTAATAGAAATACATGTTTAAAACTACATTATGTATAAAAACCTTATTTGCTTGTTATTTTAAAGATAAACATCTACTCCATAAGTTGTATAATAATAGTTTATATTATGGCAGTATATCCTATGTTCTGCTTCTTTCAATTGATAGTCTTTCAATAAAAGTCATTTTTAGTAGTGTTTAATGGAATACAAGTCATATTTCAGTTTTAAAAATTTATAATTTACTCTTGGCTCAACTTCCTTAATAGTTAAATGGGAGATTAAAAACCAACTGCCCATTTTCTAGATGCAATTTATTATAAGAAAATGTAAATTTTGAGGTTTCCACTATACTGAGGTTAGATGGGCCCAACATGCAGGAAGTATGAGAAACTTTATGAAAATTCTTTGAATATAAACATTACACTGTGCTGCTTATTCCATTAAATACTGTCCATTAGTATTGTGATTAAACCTGCTTTTTACTTAAATGCTAAACTCAATTCTATAATTTAATAGGTGCACCTCTCTGAGAAACATAAGGGACAATGAGGAAAAGGATTCAGCATTTCGTGGGATTTGTACCATGATCAGTGTGAATCCCAGTGGAGTAATCCAAGTAAGATGTTCACAAAGATTTTAACTTTTAATATTCTGAATAATGAAACTTTTTAAAGGGTCAACTGTTTCAACACTTTAAATCAGGAAAATATCCCATATATTACGTATTTTTAAAAAAGATACTAAATTGTTTTTAGGATCTATATTAGTATCTTGAAATGATAATGCTTATTTATGATTTTCCTAAATCATTTTTTATTGTGAAATAAAAAAATTGGGATAAGTTAGGTTACTCTTTCTGTTATTTAGATTTAAACTTAGAAATTCAGTAGTGAACAAAAGAGAATAGTGAATTAGCCATTGAAACTGCTTTAACTTGAAGAGCTTATAATGTATTCATCTTTATTTTGTTTGTCTTAGTTTTATACAATATTTAGACATTTTTAACATTTAAAATTATTTGGCAAAAGTACCAAAAGTATGAGTCTGATAACGCCTGGATACAAGTGTCAGTTTGTAAGACACAAAACAGGAACATGTTGATTGACGCCATGTGTGTGAGATCAGTAAAATGCAGGCTGTGGAATTCTAGGTTAAGTATCTCAGGTTCCTCAACAGATGAATTGTAAGGAAAAGAAAGTACGGGAAGGGTTTTGAAGAAAATATCCTTTCATTTCCAAGAAATACATGCTTCATCAAACAATAACTTAGTATTAAAACAAGCCTGTAGTTTTGGGAATGGTTCCTACTTG
Organism: Suricata suricatta; assembly: GCF_006229205.1. Taxonomy (NCBI): domain Eukaryota; kingdom Metazoa; phylum Chordata; class Mammalia; order Carnivora; family Herpestidae; genus Suricata; species Suricata suricatta. The sequence continues at coordinate 50,722,584 of NC_043705.1, forward strand.
CAGAATAGCCTCTTGGCATTAAGTTTCTTCTTCTTTTTTTTCCTTAATACTTAAGAACCTTATTATGTTCTCTTAAATGTGTTTTAGAGTGATATGATGTTATACTATATAAGAAAGATTTTAGGATTTTACTGTTTTTGTTTGGCTTTAAATTCACATTTTAAGACCTTGAAAGTAACACATATGTATGTGGCCATTAAATCACTCCCAATTTAAGAGCTGATAGAAATCTTTGCTTTTTACATTCTTTATTTGGATGTGGTCAAAAGAAAATATCTTAACTTTTACTTTTTACGTTTAAATTTTTAATAAATTCTAAATGTCTATTTATATTTTTAACAACAGACTTTGATATTTGGAAGACAAGGAATCAATTTTAATAAACCATGATCCTCAGGCACGTGGAATTTTATTTGCCTAAGTATGTGTTTTATGCACATGCTTCAGTCAGTACATTTTGAAATTTAAGGAAGTGCCCTGAATTTAATAGCAGAATTTTAAATAGTTGACATCAGAACATAAGCAGTATCTTAAATGCTGTATATAAAACTGCTATTTAAGTATGCTGGTCAAGATTGAAAAATACTTAAACATTTAAAGCCTCTACCTTTTATCGCCTTGTTTTTGTAGTGAGCATAACCCCCAATTATCTTTCAAGTAATAGCGCATTGGACATTTTGTTCTTTTTTGCTTGGTTCGGGTTATGTTGGATTAGGTACTACATAATTAGTTTTCCATCGAACTTTTTGTCATTTTGTTTTAAGTTTCAATCTGAAGTTTAGATCTGTTAAATCCTATACTTCCAAGCTTGTTTGGCTTCTACTTAGTTAGCTAGCTTTAAGTTATTTCTAGGCCAGTTAGAACTATATGATTACTGAATTTATGTATTTCCCCCCCCCTTTTTAAGGTTATTTATTTATTTTGAGAGAGAGATGGAAAGAATCCTAAGCAGGCTCCACACTGTCCAGGCAGAGCCTGATGTGGGACTCTTCATGGTTCCGATTTATATACTTCTTTAATTCATTGAATGGAAGTTTTTAAAATTGGTGTTCATCAGTCCATTGTTGATGTTCATTACACCGGAGTTTTATGATATGAAATATAATACAAAAAGGCATTATTAAATTCCATATAAACAGAATGAGTAGAGGTTCCTTTATGGTGGAAGAATAGGGACACCCATTAAGTAATCCTTTATAATTCCTTATCATAGTTCTTTTTTTTTTAAACTGTTTTTGAATTAGGATTCAATTGTGTAGGTATGTTTTGCTGTGTGTGACAAATAAGATGTATTTCCTGCCTATTACAGGATTTTATATTTTTTTGTGATGCTGTTGCATCGTGGATTAACCCAAAAGATGATCTGAGAGACATGTTCTGTAAGGTAAGGTCACTAAAAAGTCTTTATGATGCTTATCTTGGAACTGTTACAATCCTGGTTGGAAAGTTTAAATTACTTTTACATTTCATATGAAACTTTAGACACTTTGGATCAGTGTTGGTAGCCTACAGAGCCTTGAGTCTTGGCAAAAGAGTTGGCTTGATCTTTTCTTGAGGTACAGCGAGGACTCAGTAGAGTACACACTTCAAAAATCTTTTCTGAAATGGTACCACTGATACATGTCCCATTATCTCACCTGTACAAAATAGCGTTATGTTTTCACAGACGACAGATTTGGAGAATAAACTGTTGAACAAAGTAAATTCTAAGTGATCTCCACAGGGATTAAACCTGTGTAGTTCTTTGTTTTAGTAATGTCCGTTTGGATTAACTCCAGTCAGTACTCAACCATTAACAAAGTAAGAAACCCAGTGTTACACATTTGGATCACCTAATATTGAAATTCGTTATCCATGAATCCAAAGATTTGTGTATTTTGAATTTGAAAAAACTTAATATGCCCTAGAAATTTTATCCCTTGATTGAGTTCTTTACTTTTTTGTATTAGATCAGAGTTTGCTTAGTGTACAGGTCACTTGATGAATTTGGTCTAAACTTTTCAAAGCCAGGTTTAGCATATATTATGAGGTGCCTTTACTTTTTTATTATTATTTTTTTAATGTTTAATTGTGAAAGCAACACACACACAGGGAATGGGGAATGAGCAGGGAGAGAGAGAGAGACAGAATCTAAAGTAGGCTCCAGGCTCTGAGCTGTCAGCACAAAGCCCAACGTGGGGCTTGAACTCAAACCGTGAGATTGTGACCTGAGCCGAAGTTGGACACTTAACTGACTGAGCCACCGAGGCACTCCTATTATGAGGTATTTTTAGACAGGACATAACAACAAAGCTTCAGAATCACTGCTTTAAAATGGATAAAATTTTAGTAAAGTCCATGTATTTCATTTCAGAAGCTATGCAGATTGGCATTTTTCTCTTGTTCTTGATTAAATTAATGATTTTTTTTTCCTCCCCTACTTTTTGCAGATCCTTCATGGATTTAAAAATCAAGTTGGGGATGAAAATTGGAGGCGTTTTTCTGACCAGTTTCCGCTTCCCTTAAAAGAGCGTCTTGCAGCTTTTTATGGTGTTTAATCTCATACACTTAAGCTGCAGTCCCATAATTAGGGGTAAGTTGTAAGAAGTTTGAGTTTTTCAGGGTGAAGAAACTTAGGTCTTCAATCTAAAATTACTGAATGAAATTAAAGCTGTTATGTTTTTCTACAGAGGTTGAGTAAAATAGTCTCATGCTATATTAGACATGAAATTTAAAATCCTTAAGGCTAGAGAATGGTTGTGTTTTTTTTTTTTTTAACTGGCAAGCATGGGGTAAAACAAATGCATTTTTCTACTTTGAATCCTGAGTAGAAGGAAATCGAATGCTAGTTAGATTACTCAACACACTTAATTAAACTTAACTTTTAAAATTTTTTGCCCTATAGTGAGTCTCCCCAATTCACTTTGGCAGGGGAGAAGTGATTTTGAAGCATGAATTTTTCATCTGTGGTGTATCGAGGACTTCTCTGGTTGTGAGCTTTAGGGAAAAGCCCACTAGAATTGGAACTAGTTTTGGGCTCAGTAGATATGAATATTTAATATTCCTTTTTAAGGCTATATTTTATGGAGCACTTGCCTTGTGACCAGCACTGTTTTAAAATGGACAATGGAAGAGGGTATTTCGCTTTGGGGTGGTAGAGGGGTGAGTCCATTTGGACTCTTGTTCCTCGAGTTTTTCTATACTTAGGTAGAACTAATAATCCTGATCTCTTAGCTTCAGTTCCTTCAATGAGTTCTTTTGAAGATTAAATAGTAAACTACATGTGATGCCAGAACTTCGTATATATTGCTTAACACACTGAGTCAGCCCAATAAATGTTAGGAATATTCTAAGACAAAGTATGACATAATTATTCATTACTAATCAGATAAAAGTGGATCATTATCTTTTTTCCTGCCTTTTTTATAATCTTCCCTTTTATCAGAGGCAGAGAAAAGGTGTTGCATGTACGTCTCCAAAAATGGGCTATTCAGCCTCTATGAATTCATATCTGTCTTTATAAATGTCCAGTGTTTGGTACAAGTGGTTAGTAGATTTTTATTGTGAAAAGACCACTATCAGGCATTGGTTATAGTCTCCTAAGAAGCTGTTTTTATTTCTCAATGTGCTTACATTAAAACTGCTAGTGTCTTCAATAAGAAAATCATGAGGTCTGAGAATATAGGAAATGACTGATCGGGATAGGGCCCGAAGAATTACTAAGGTACATCAAGAAGGGAGGTGTTAACAACTTACTTTTTGGTATTTGCTGAATGTAATAACGTTAGTGCAGTTGGAACACTGTTAGTGCCTCCTAAGCTAAAACATCAAACAATCAGAAATAAGTAATTCTTTATTTTTTAATGGATTGGAATTTTATTTGCATAATATTGGGCATAGTGGCCCAAAAAAAAAGGATAATACATTCATTCTCACTAAGGAAAAGATTATTTTAAAGAAAGTGTTCTTTGACTTTGAAGAAGGTAAGGCAACTTGTTACGTGTGGAATAACCGATTCCCTTTGGGGCCTGTTGTGCAAAGGAAGATAAAGAATTAGGTTAATAGCATCCTACAAGGTGCCCACCTAAATGTCATCTGTATAAGGTGCTCCACACCTCTCTCCACATGTCCTCCACTTGGTGTCACTTTTCATAGCTGATGCAAATGACAGTTGATGCCATAGGAGAAGGCAGTGACATGGGTTATCATTAACTTCTGGCGTGATCTTAGGCAATTTATCCAGTTTGTCATTTTCTCTAGTTAGAGGTAGCGTTCTTTCTTGAATTTTTTTAAAACTTATTTTAATATTTACTTTTGAGAGAGAGTCAGCCTGAGTTGGAAAGGGGCAGAAAGAGAGGCAGGCACAGAATCCAAAGCAGGCTCCAGGCTCTGAGCCGTCAGCACAGAGCCCATCACGGGGTTCAAACCCACAAACTGAAATCATGACCTGAGTGAAAGTCAGATGCTTAACCAACTGAGCCACCCAGGCACCCCCGTTCTTTCTTTCTTTTAATTTTTAATGTTTGTTTATTTTTGAGAGCGAGAGAGTGCACACAGGAAGGGACAGAGAGAGGGAGACAGACTCTGAAGCAGGCTCCAGGCTCTGAGCTGGCAGCACAGAGCCTGACACAGCGCTCAAACTCATGGAGTGTGAGATCATGACCTGAGCCGAAGTCGGGCCCTCAACCGACTGAGCCACCCAGGCACCCCGCCCCCATTCTTTCTTGATTAATTTTGTGTTTTGCTGGTTTTAAGAGTAACCATTGTTAAAATATAAAATTGTTTTCTTTTCTTACAGGTCCTTCAGTCTTGGAGACTATGAGGGAGCCTCTGCACCCAGGGAAAATGTTACCCTTTACAGGGGGGAAGGGTAAACCAGTAGGGAATACAGTACAATCCCAACCCTACTGGGAGGGGCGGGAGGGAGGTGTTGCCGTCACTGTATTAAGTCGATGTTGGGAAACGTTTTAACATCTGGAGCCTTTGTGGGTGGAAATCTGTCTCCAATTACAACTCCGCACTGGATGTGAAGAAGCAAAAACAAAAATCAAAACCTATTCAGTCTACTCACAAAACAGTACATCCTGGAATATTATGGGGAATTGTACCAAAACAAGAACCACATAAATGATGCATAGGGATAAGAAAGAAGAAAAATTCTATAGCGCACAATAAAGGAAACCTAAGAATGGGGTTACAAACAGTAAAGAAGCTTTTTTTTCTTAATTTAAGAATTTTTATAAATTTTCCCACATGATGGGGCCTTGTTTTGCATGCTGATGAAGAACTACACAAATGAAGCTAATAGAATTAAAATCAGCTTGCCTACCCATAATAGAAGCAGGTTCTTGGAAGTTACAATTTAAGGTACCCCAAAAAAATTGGAAATAAAACAAAAACAAATTTAAACAATGAAGCACCCTGTGAAATGCCAAATGAGTCACTCCTTTTACCTTTGTGGGGTGGGCAGGGAGGGAGGAATAAGTGGGGTTGGGCATATCAGACTAAAGATTGACATCTTGATTTTGCATTAAAACATTAATGTAGTGGATATAATTTGATGGTTGTACTTCATTAGATTTAATTTCTAGGCCAAGACGTTCTTTTTAAAGTGCAGTTTAAGGTTCAGGCATGCATTCTGGCTCATAGTGATTGAAAGTACTTTAAATTAGTGGGGAAGTAGCATGCTTGCATCACATAGAGTGAGATTGGTATTCATTTACCTCTGGTGCGCCAGTTTGTGTTGCAGTTTACCAATTCAATATAGCCCTGCATTTAAAATTCCTTTTTAAGATTTGTGGAATTTTTATTTTTATTAAGAATATAGATATAAAGTACTGTAGTTTACAGCTAGGCCTTGAAATACCTTTTTAGGATCTTGTTAGGAGTAAGATTGATATTGTATTGTGTGTAACCTGCACAATGTGGAAAGCTGATATACCTGTGCAAAATCTATGCCTCCGTGCTGTCAGTGTGATGTGCTTTCTGCATGGTTATATACTACTAGTGATTTTATCAAAACTTCTAAAACATAAAATACATGGTAAAAGATCTGTAAGAGGCTGCATAAATGTTAGTTGGCACATAAAGACAATTGTAGAAGTTGAAGACATGATTGCTATATCTCAATGTTTATTCCCACTCAACATAATTGCCTTCTAAGCTTTCTTTTTTTTGTTCAAAGCATGATCTTAAAGATGTTTAAGTTAATGGATGTAATGCAGGGTTCCTACACTGTATTGGCGCATGTTGGTGGCCCTCTGTGCCCTAGACAGATGCACACAGGGTGCAAGTAAAAAGCTACAGAGTGAAAGTTGGTTTGGATCCTCTTCATTTCATTTGTTTAGCTTTTCTGTTATTTTTCTCTACTTACATGTATTCCTGTGAATAAATCCTTGTTAAGTTAACCCTTTACTTTTCCTTCCATGTGTATTTTCTTATATACTGTGAATGTGAAAACCTAACTGGTACACTTGATCTTGTGTCCATATGAAAGTGCAAGTCTTTATTAATTTGGATTGCCTGAGCAGTGTATCCCATGATGATGAAGGAAAATGGAGAGATTTTTCTTTTTTAACTCTGCTGGTCAGAGATGAAGCCACACCTTTCCATTTTTCAATGCTGCATATTTAATCTGCAACAAAAATGTTAAGCCATAACAACCTTTTTATATTTTAGTTTGTCACCTTTGCATTGCAGAATAAATCCTGAATAACCATTTTTATAAGCAGTTGCTCCTCTTTGCATGGTTCTGTTCTTCTAAAGGTGTTGAATGATACAGCCATTGCACTGAAGTTTGAGCTGTATGCGTGTGAATTTAAAAATACCGTTTCAAAAAATCTCAAATGCATGGTAGCATGCAGAAAGGTTTTTGTTACTGTGTGTGTGTGTGCGTGCGTGTGTATATGTGTGTATTTTTTTAAACATGTTCTTTCACCTTTTTTCCTTCTACTTTGGCTTTGCAAATTTCAGTCTGTAGAGCTCAAAATTAAGTCCTATTTTATAATGTCCAATTTTTTTTTTTTATCACAAAGTTGGATCCAAAGGGTATGTAGCATTTTGCTTTCTAGTACCTTGCTTCACTGGGAACTCCACTTTTGCTTCAGAGTCTTCAAAACCTGATTAGTGTAGTTATTTTATCCTTAAATCCTAGTGCTACTCTGTAGCTTAATGCTTTTTAGAATTTGATGTCGGAGATATTTTAGAATTCTGGAATAAGCAAAATTTAAGTTGAAAGAAATGGCAGAATTCTTCCCTGAACACTTTAAAACAAGCCTATAAAAACAATCTTGAGTAAAATTATCTGGATCTGTGATTGACAATTCCCTATTGACTGAAAAGCGAATTGACACCTCTCTGATTAAAAATTGGTTTTCAATTAAGCAGATATGTAACATGGAATGTGCCCATTTATGTGGTCACTTAACCTGATTTTAAATTGAAAGGAAATTTAAGACTAGAAAGTCAAATTAAGTCCTGGCAATCTGAGATTGGGTTGTGTTTTTTGTGCTTTTTCTGCCCTTGAGGTTATTGTTTCTCCCTAATTTATATTTCAGATACGTAGTATAGCATAGGAATTTGCAGAAGCCATTTAAGTTCTCTTATGAGGTAAGCTCTGATTTAGCATTTTTTATTCTGATAAAACTTAATACATCATGGGATATATATATATAAAGCAACTCTTGTGTAGTCTTAATAGTTTTGAATGTTGACTGAATGTCTATGAAGTTGTGTTTGTCTTTGTTACATTCCAGTGTTTCTGCCTCTTGGCATGCTTAAAGCACGGCTTACTTCATCTGCTCCTTCCACACTAAAGTGCTGTTAGTGTGCTCAACTACAGAAATAGCCGCTGCTAAGTGATGTAGATTTTCTACTTGAATATTTTTATGTTGTAGGAACCTCAGGAGGTCAGTGTTTACTGTTTTATATATGCCTTCTTTTTCCTGTTTGAGCTTCTCTCTTTGAAGGATTCTAACAGAACAAAAGCTGCTGATCAACCTAAGTTGGAAACAGAAAGTGTATTTAATATAATTTAAATGCATGTTTGGCAGTTCAGTGTTGTAGTCGGTCCATTAGCAAGTGAACTTAGTGCCACAGAATTCGTTTATTCAGGAAAGAATTTTGCTTTTTGTATTGTCTAATCTCTTTAATAACTTCATACTGTGTAAAAAAATCACTTTTCTATATTTTTTAGTTGGTTATTTCCCAGATAATCAACATGTAAATAATCTTTAAGAGCCAGTTCTGATGCTTTACATTATTGCTACTTGATTCTGTGATGCAAGTTAGGTTTCAGAAGAATAGATTTTAAAACACTTAACCAAGCCATTACATCTTAAAAACGAGATAAGTAGCATACATTTTGTATTTAACATATTGATAAACACTGTGATTTTTTTTGTTAAGACTTTTTCATTGATCTGAATTGCTTAAATTGCATATATTGTAAAATACGATCAGATGTATATTTTAAAATAATTTCAACAGACTTTTCCTCTCTTGAAATGCTTTGTCTACTCAGTTATGAAATATTCAGATACAAGTTTTATCTCAGGTGAATATTCTTGTATCCTTTTTGCTTTGGTGACATATGCTTATAAAGGGTCATCGTATTTACTTTGTTTTTTAGTGTATTTCATGAAGAATCTTCACATTTAGTCAGATTTTCCAGTCCTTACTCTAGCAGACTAGGGTGGTATAGATCCCTCCTGGCAAGCCTTTTGCATGCAGGTTTACCTTGAAAGTGAGTTCAATTTGGTCCTCTTTTTCTCCAAACCCTCAAGATAGGAAAATGGGGTTTTCTGTCCTGTATTGAATTATCCTGCATAGCTAAAATGCCACAATTAGACTAATTAATTATATCCTAAGCTCTTTAGTCTAAATTTAACTTACATTCTTTGCCATGAAGAAAAAAGTGGGTTTTTTTTGCTTCCTATAATTAATCTATATTATTCATATTGAATGTATTAACAGATAACGGTGCAAAAGACATTCTTCCCAAGAGAAGAATGTACCATGCATAACTGCAATTTAAGTCCTTCTTTAGCAGTACTTTAAAATACAGCTTTGGTTTTTGAGTTATTTTTGCAAATATCACAAGGGGGAAAACACTAACTATACTGTTACTGAAGTGTAGGCATTAAAATCTTAAAAACTATGGTCTTCAGATTAAGGGATAATCTAGATGAAAAATCACATCGATAAAGAGCTGTGTAACAATATCATCTAGTTATGATACCCTGCAAGAGCATTGTATACCTACTTAGTAGTTTTCATACTGTATTAAATATGGAGATATTTCTAATGCCTCTTAAAATTAAATTTTGCATAAAAGTTTCATTCACTTGTACACTTTCCAGGTTACGTGTGACTAGTTTTTCAGTCTTAATTTAGACCTTTCCCCCATTGGTATTATTGATACGTAGAGGATTCTTTACCTTTATGCCTAATTCTTATACATATGAATTTTAAGGTATACATTTAAATTAATAGCAACTGTTTATTGTGATTTGTATCCCAGAATGTATTGTTTTTTTAAAAAACTGCATGATTTTGAGGGAAGTTAAAATGGTGATTGGTTTTTTTTCCTCACCTCTTGTACATTTTAAAACCAAATCTTTTTGCCAAGCATTGTAGCAGTAATTAGGAAAATAGAATTTTCTTTTGTAAAAATTTTTGTTCATCTACCATAGAATCCTCTTTTACTATGGCTTGGTATTATGCAGAATTAGCTATTTTGCAAGTCTAATTATCTTCCTCAAAGCCTCCTATGACATGGTTAGCCTATAAGGCAGTGTTTGTCCCCTCCTAATACCAGCCTCATAAAGGGGTTCTGCTGTACTTTCCCCATATTACCTTGCTGATGTTTTCCTGTGTGGATATATAACCAAATTAAGATTGGATGATTTCTATGGAGATAATAATTAGACAATACTGTATAATTAATTTTACTTAATAGATGATCATCTGTAAGAAGAGATGTTTAAACGTGGTTAATGACTTCACTTCATATTATAAAGCAGTTTTACAATTAATACTCATGTTAACATTGGGTGCAATAATTTAGTAGTTTTAGCGTTAGTTATAAATAACTGGATCTTTCTGCTGACAACTTAGGTTGTATGAGTTATGCTTAAAAGCTTTAAATCTGATGTTTCCTGTACCTGCCACACTATGTTAGAATGTGTCCTTCAAATAGATCCTCCTGCAACTTCTCAAACTGTACTAAATCGATATTTCTTGAAGTCTAACTCTGTGCTAACAGATCTTCATTTTAAATAGAATATGGTTTTAATTTTTGATAAGCTGCTGAATTTTAAAGAGAGTTTTTTGGGGCCACCAAATATTTTGGATCATGCAGAGAATATATATTGTACTGTAGTAATTTTGTATTTACATTTGTATGATGTGACATAATAGATGTGAATGTTAATCACTGCTTGACTATGTTAATAAAGTTGTTTAACTATAGATGTTTCACTCTGATTTTTAATGAAAGAAAATGAGCTTTCTTTCCCTTCCTACTCCCCATTTTGGGTTCAGATCAGTCTTGTGTTGTTTTTTGGGGGTTTTTTGTTTGAGGTTTTTTTCTTACATATAGTGCGTTCTTTGACAACCATTTTTAAATTGAAGTGTTTTTTTAATTTGTATAGTTCAGCAAAAATATTTGCCCCACATTTTAGTTTAACAGCTATTGTTGGCATATTTTCTAAATGGTAGATTCTAGGTTCAGCTCTTGGTGGGCAAGGAAGGAAAAATAGTGCTCTGCAAAAGAAATTAAAAGATGAAGTTTTGAATAAAACATTGTAAAGATAAATTGCATGAATGTTTATGGATGTGTGTCCTATTAAGGCAGGATTCCAGGATTTAGGACTTTGTGGGAAAAAATACTCAAAAGCAGCCAAATTTTTGGTCATTTAAGATCCTGACTTGCTCTAATCTTGAAGAAATTGTGCCGGAAGCTAAAACTTTTGGGTTTTTTGGTAAGTATTTTAATATTTTTGTGAAACAAAAACACAAATGTTACAATGTTTATAGGCGTTTTTATCTTGTGATGACTTCATAATTCATGTGTTTTAAATAATTTTTAAATTATATGATTACTTAGGAGTGATCAGAAAAGAAGCATTTGAACTAGACAGCCCTTGAATTTGGACTTCCTCCTTACCATACTGTTGACTATAGAAACTGAAGCTGTGACTGTTGCTTTGTAATTCTGAATCTCAGAGTCGTGGTAACAAGGTGTAAAACAACCTCTTGAAACATCCATATTGATTTCCAGTTCAACACAATTGCAAATTACAGTTCAGAAATTCAACACCATTTCTAAACCATTGGCAGTAGTGCCACTGGGGAAATTGGTATACTAAGACCCTTTCAATTTCTGTGCTAGTCATTAATGTGATTCATTCTATGCCTATTATAGTGATCTTTCTCTGACATTGTTTTCTTCCAAGTATTCCTTTTCAAGCTTTATATTGCCTTTTGAAGAACTTTATTAAACAATTAAGAATTGACCATTTCTGTGCATATAGGAAGATAGCGAATTGGTGCGTTGCTTTTAGTATCCAAAATTGCCTGTCAATATACATTGACATGATAGCTATGCTATTTCAACGAACAGTTTTACAACCATCTTACTACTATTGGACATTCAGAAGTTCTCATTTTTCACTCTTGGAGAGGTCGTGGGGCACCTGGGTGGATGGCTCAGTCGGTTAAAGTATCTGATTCCTGAGCTCAGCTCAGGACTTGATCTCAGGATGATGAATTTAAGCCCTGCATTGGGCTCCACACTGGGCGTGGAGACTACTTTTTGAAAAAGAAAATTGTGATGAATGTCCCTGTGCTGAAATGTTTGCATATGCCTGTAGTGATTTTTCTGTACTGGAATTGCCGTATCTAAAGGAGATGGCTGCAGCCCAGTTTCCTTTCAGATAAAGTACTAATCTCCATACCCAGCAGCAACTCCAGTGGATGATGTCGTATGCTGTGAGTTGTAATTTAATAGCAAGATTTTCTAACTTCAGGAAATTTTATATACGCAATTTGTCTTCTTATTACATATTTAACAGTTACCTAAGTCTTCTGTCACAGGCACACTCCCTGGTTTCATGGAACTTAGATGCTCTTGTAGGAAGGCAAATAAGTGAGTTATGTAGTGGCAATGCCAGGGAGAAAAAGCAGGTGAGAGGTATTGATGGTTGGAATGAGGTTTGCTATTTTTAATGAGATATGAGGGGAGACAGAGGAAAGTCGAAAGTGTCCCATCATGTGAGAAAAACTTGAAGGAGCGAGCTATGGATGTCTCAGAATTAGTATTTAAAGTGAAGGGGGCAAGAAAATATGTTTGGTTTGTTGTGCATGCAAATGAGAAGGGGGTAGCTCCAGCATTGGCTGCTAGGGAGGAGAAGAGTTACATATGATCCAAGAGGTGACTGAAGGCCCAATGGTATAGGTCAGTTTTGCATTTGAGTGAAGTAAGGAACCATGGTAGGGTTATCTGGCTATGTTTTAAAGGAGGAATCCAGATTTGCCAACATAGGACGGGTTGTGTGAGGGAAGAAATCAAGAGGGCTCTTAACGCTTGGTGTGACTTCAGCAGCTGAAAAAAATGGAAGTGTCCTTAATTAGAATAGGAATAATCTAGCATTTGGGTTGAGACATCCGTGTGGGAGGAGAAGTAGAGTAGGCAGTTGGAGATAGGGGAGATAACCTGGCTATCAAATGCAAAACAGAGTGTATAAACTAGTGCTTCAAACCATGAAACTGAATAAACATTTGAGAACTAGATAAATGACAGAAGCACTCCCTCAAAAAATTAAAACAATAGAACTCCCCTATGACCCAGCAATAGCACCGCTGGGGATCTAAACAAGGGATACAGAAGTGCTGATGCATAGGAGCACATGTACTCCAATGTTCATAGCGGCACTGTCAACACTAGCCAAATCATGGAAAGAGCCTAAATGTCCACCAACTGATGAGTGGATCAAGAAGATGTGGTATATACATACAATGGAGTATTACATGGCAATGAAAAAAGAATGAAATGTGGCCATTTGTAGGAAAGTGGATGGACCTCGATGGTGTCATGCTAAGCCAAATAAGTCAGGCAGAGAAGGACAGATATCACTCAGGTCTAGCAGGAGAAACCTAATAGGGGACCATGGGAATGGGAAAGCGGGGTGGGGGGGAGTGAGGCAAATCATGAGAGACTTGAATGCTGAGCACAAACACGGCTGAGGGGGAAGGGGGTGATTGTGGAGGGGGCACTTGTGGGGAAGAGTACTGGGTGTTCTATGAAAACCAACTTGGTAATAAACTAAAAAAAAACATTGCCAAATCTAAAAAAATATGTAATATGTAAAGAACAAGTAGCGTATTTGTAATAGTGGAAGAATACATTGCCATTATTGCTAATGAAGATTAGTGTATCTTTGTGGAAACTCATCATCAGAGTTAATTGGTTACTTGTTCATTCTAAAAAGGGAGAATTTTTAAATAAAAGAAAGTGGATTTGTGGAGGAAAGAAATCAGCTACTTGTCCTAGAGTAGTAATATTACATTACTGCCAGGAACTCACTGTACCTTAACCAGTAGGACTAGTTTTAAAAAATCTGTAATGTTGCTATTCTCTTTATTTTATATGTTTCTGCATTAAAAATTGAATTAAGAAAGAATGATAAAACTATAGGGGAACATGGTATCCTGATGTACAGAATGGGAATTTACTTTGCATGTAGCACAATGGAGGTCATTTTGGCAGACTCAAGGCTTCCTCCAAGGGTTGAAAGACCGTAGGTTTTCCTTTTCCTCAAAGCGAGGTCGTTTTGTGTTCCTAAAGCCAAATTGTTCAAGAAATGTGGAAGCTTGTGAAGAGTGAGCAGATCAAAGTTTCCAGAGCTACAGAACCTCCCTAAATGATTAGCAACCAGTTTTTTATTTAAGGATAGGATTATCTCAGAGTGAAAAAGCAAGAGATGGATGCCAGAAAAATTATGAAAGAAAGGTAGTAGTTTGGAGCAATCCCATTCAGATATTTTCTTTTTAAACTATGGGTTTGAGAGTTAAGAACTGCTTCATGAACAGGCAGCTCAAAAGAACTAAATCTGGAAAACCTCTAAATGTACATGAAACTAGTAAATGACGCTTAAGTGAAAAAATGAGTTATTTGACAAGTGTTGGCAAAACTGAGTAGACATTGGTGCAAAAAAATGTATTCTTACCCCATACTGAGAAAATTCTAGATCTAAGTTGAAACCTTATATATGTGTGGGAGTATATACATATATAGGCACACACAGTCATGGGGAAGGCATTCTAGCTTTGATACCTCAAAAGTCTTGAAAGAGGAGATACTTTAACAAGCCTAAACATTCTATATGACAAAGTAAAAACCTGGAGGAAACTTTGCCGCTCCTTTCACAGAAAATGGTTAGTTTCCTTAAATTATAAAGACAAGTCAGTAAGACAGCCCAATAGAAAAATAAAAATAGGCAAAGGATATTAATAGTTCACATAAGGCTAAATATAGTTTTACACATGTATTCAACTCCATCAACTGAAATTTATACTTCAATCACTTTCATTGATGAAGGTTAGGAAGGTTTGGTGGTGATGCACTCTTCCCTACAGAAGATGGAAACAGGAATTTGTGCACTGCTAGCAGGAGTGAAATTAGTACAATATGAAGGGCAATTTAGAAATCTCAAAATATTCATCAAAATTTAAAATATATATGTGTATCATTTGACCTCTAAATCACCCCCTAAGTGTTTAACTTATAGCCTCTAATGGGAAGATGCCACATGTCTTTTCACATTCCTAACTTAGCAAAAATGGAAAACCTCACAACAGAGGAACGGGAACTCTCACAATGCTGTTTTAATACAGCTGCTTTGAAAAACAGTTTGCCGTTAACTTAGTAAAGTTGAACGCTTGTATATGCTAAGACTCAACAATCCTACTCCTATTTCTATCCCTTAGAATAATTCCATATATGTGTCAGGAAACATACAAGGATTTTCATACCTTCACTGTAATTGAAAAGATTAAAAAGGAACAGTTGAAATGTTCTACAGGATGGATGAATTTTAGAAGTAGTACTGAGCAGGGCCATCTGGATGGTTCAGTCTGTAGAGCATGCGATTCTAGATCTTGGGATTTTAAGTTCAAACCCCACATAGGGTGTAGAGATTACTTGATTTTTTTTTTTTAAGTGGTACTGGGACAAACTGGGTGGCTCAGTCTGCTCAAGTCATGATCCCATGGTTTGTAGGTTCAAGCTTCACGTTCAGCTCTGCACTGATGGCTTGGAGCCTGCCTGGGATTCTCTCTCCTCTCTGCCCTTCCTTCACTCTCTCTCAAAATAAGTAAACATTTTAAAAAGAGTGCTGAGTTAGATAAGCTAGGGATTCGGTAGAATACCTACAGAAAAACCATTTATATAAAATTCAAAAATAGGCAAAACTAAAAAATACATGAATAGGAATGGACACATGTATAGTACAAAATACATGTATAATACACAATTAAGATGGTTCCATCTTGGAGAGCTGAGGGTGCAATCATGAAGAGTGAGTTGTGGCTACTTTTCATGCTATTTCTTTAAATGGTACATAAATATGTACTCACGTATGTTTCACACAAAACTTCATAGGAACGTCATCTTTTATAATCAGACTTGAAGGAAAGTTTCTGGTAGTACTTCGTGAGTTAGCACATGGTCATTTCAATCTAATATACTTAGGAACTAAAGAGTCATGAGAATTTTGTTGTTAAACTTCTGAGGTATTCAGTCCTTTCTACAAAGCCAGGTATACTTATTCACTGGCATCTTTACTGGTAAGTTTTTCTAAGTATCTTATTTTTACATTTTCACTTTGAAAGCACATTTTTTTCCAAATAAGAAAGTTTATTTAAGATGTTTTCTTGGGGCAGCTGGGTGATTCTGTCAGTTAAGCATCCAACTCTTGATACCCAGGTTGTGAGTTCAGGTCCTGCATTAGCCTCTGAGCTGGGCATGAAGCCTACTTTAAAAAAAGGGTGGGGGGAGCGCCTGAGTGGCTTTGTTGGTTGAGTGCTGACTTAGGCTCAGGTCATGATCTCACAGTTGATAGGTTTGAGCCTCGCATCAGGCTCTATGCTGACAGCTCAGAGCCTGGAGCCTGCGTCAAATTCTGTGTCTCCCTCTCTCTCTGCCCTTCCCCCACTCGCATCCTGTCTCTGTTTCTCTCAAAAAAAAAAAAAACACATAAATTTCTTAACACAAATTTCCTTATCAGAACTTAGACTTCCAAAAATTTAACCCATGTTCAAAAGCCTACTCTATATGAGAGAAGGAATTGACGGTTACTAAGCCTTTCTTCCACGAACTTTGGGATTTTATAAGAATTTGTGTTAAGCCTCATCCTTTTTGTCAATTGTGGGCATGCATGTTCTTAACGTGAATTTTAATTTTCTTGAGATCTAAGATCTTAAAAAAAAGACTAGCTTAAACTATAATCAAGTACACTATGTCTAAATCAAAACATCCCCACTAGATGGAGCCATTTACCTAGATTAACCCTGGACTATTAGTAAACTTGTAAGAGCAGAAGGCACATACATAGAGCAGATTGCCCCCGATAGGCTCATCCCCCCCCCAAAGTGTCATTTTTTACATGAAAATAATCTCAAAAGTTTTTTTCCTAATTGAGATTTTTAAATTTCAATGCTATTTTCCCTTAGAACAAAGGGAAACTTAAATATGTTTCCTTAAGTTCAACTAGAGTTTATGGCCTAGGCAGGACATCAGAAATATTAACATGTACACGTTACTTGACAATCTTGTTAAGGTGCAGAACCTGATTCAGTAAGTCTGGGGGGCAGGCAATGTTGTACATTTTTTAAAAATGTATTTATTTTGAGAGAGAGAAAGTGATTGGAGGGGGGAAAGAGACACAGAGAATCCAAAACAAGCTACAGGCTCTAAGCTGTCAGCACAGAGCCCGATGTGGGACTTGAACCCACGAACCGTGAGATCATAACCTGAGCCTAAGTCAGTCGGACACTTAACCGACTGAGCCACCAAGGTGCCCCCAACACTGTATGTACAATTATAATAGATTCCCAGATGTTGCTGTGGTGCTTGTTTTTGGACCTTACTTTGGGGTGCCAAGGACCTACAGACTTCTTGGAAACCTCAAATTCCCTTATGACACGAGGGACTAAATGGTTAACATGTAGACTTTACGAAAGGGTAGGGGTTTTGAGTATTTTGTCTGCAGTTATTTGAGCAATTCCTGAAATAAAATCAGTTGTCCAAGAAATGTTTCTTGCATGAATGAAGTCAAGGTCTAAGTGTTTTTTGTGCAATAACTCCTTTCATCTTCTTGACAGGCTGTGAAGTCAGCTTTTATTATTACCGTTATTATTCCAGTTCACAGAAGAGGAAACTAAATCCATATGTAGGGGAACCAGGATTTGAACTCAAATACATAGCTGAACTTGTCAGTCTGGCTCCAGGGCCCATGCTTTTGGCCAAAATACTATACTGCCACTCATTTTAGGTAACCCATGACCAAGAGAACAAAAAAAAAAGATAAAGACCCAAAATGATATAGGCACTTACTGTTCAAAGACTTTGTAATATGCCACTTCATAGTCACTTGTTCCTGGCAGATTGGGGGTTTGCTTAACTATTACATAAAATCCCAGTGATGGGGTCAAGACTGTACATTATCAGTGTGCACACCATTTCCTCACTTTGGCTTACAGATGGGGTGGGAAAGAAACGAGACATTCACCTAAGACCCACTCTGGGTTCACAAAGGAGCAGGGTGCCACCAGTCCTTGCCCCATTACCTAATTTAGTTAAGTCTGGCAGTTTCCTTGACCAAAAGGATGAATAATGATCACAAATTACAGATGACCAATAGACGGGTCTCCCTAAGTGCCCCTGGGTATCCAGGCACATGGAGTCATGTATTCGGGTATCCTGCTCAGCTAGGATTCTGTTGGGCCATCTCTGGCTACTTTTGGGAATTGGTATTCCAGTTATATCATCATATTGTCAGAAGAAACTTTTACTTTACATTGTTATTTTTTCTAATTTTCTAGTCTTCTAATCTTTGATCTCGTTTGCAGACCTGGCAAAAAGGAGGCAAATTGACCAGACGACTACAAGAAGTCACTCGTGATTTAAATAGTTAGGGGCTGGGTTGTACTAGTAAAGTTCATTCACTATTACTTGAACAAATTTCCTACAGGAAATTCAATTTTATGTGCTTTCTGGTTGAAACTTAAATTTCTGTAGCTTTGCATTTTATCTTTAATTAATATCTGAGAGAAAACATTTTTACTAAATAGCTTATAAAGACCCACAGATATTTCAGAAAGTGCTTATCTTCTAAGGACACATAAATGACACAGCTTATATAAATTCTAATTTCCATAGAATCTTTCCCCTATTTTAGATGTTTTTGTTCTCTTGACCCGAAGTTCCCATCACTGCTCCAATCTTCTCTCCTATAGTGAATAACTATCCTAAGTCAGTACTTTGAAGAAGTGCTGAACATATTAACATATAAGAACTATGGTTCTTAAGGACCAAATAAAATGTTCACCATTTTCTGTGTCCTCTGACTCTTGCTACATTCCCCAGCTCACATTCACCTCTGTCTTGAAGCTCCTGCCACACCTACCTCATTGTTCCTCAGACATGTGAAGAGAGGGAAACCTTACAGTCTTCACACTATTGCCTTCACCTCCTTTTTGATTCACATGGCCGGCTCCTTTTGCTAATTTTGGTCTGGCTTCTTAGCAAAAAGTTTTTCAGATTCATCCATATTGCATGAATCAGTGGCTCATTTCTTTTCATTGCTAAGTAGTATTCCTTTGTATGGAATAGTTCTTTCACTTGTTGAAGAAGATCTTGGTTGTTTCCATTTTTGGAAATTATGAATTATGCTGCTATAAATCTGCACACAGGTTTTTGGGTGAATAAAAGGTATTCCTTGGGTAAATATTAATGGGTAAATATTGTTGTCTTTAATTTTTAAGTTTGGGGGTAATTTGTTACAGAGAAATAGATAAATTCTATAGATAAATAGATAAAATTCTTTTTTCCTGAGCCATTTGAGAGTAAGTTAGTTGCACTTGCCACTTTATCCATAAATACTTCAGTAGGTATTTTATATAATACTCTCTTATGTGACCACACAAAGAGATCACAGAATCTAATTTGTGTGCTTACTCAAATGTTACTCATTGCCCCAATAATGTCATAACAAAATGAAATGTCCATATCATTCATTATATTCAGGCAGGTGCATATCTGTTTTTAGCCTCTAATCTGGAAAGATTCCTCAATTTTTGTCTTTCATAATATTGACATTTTTGAAAAGGATAAACTAATATTTTTATAAAATGTTCCTCAGTTTGGGTTTATGTACTGTTTTCTTACTACTGGATTCAGAAATATGCATTTTTGGCAGAAACACACATGTCAAATTGTCCTGTTATTAGTGATGTCAACTTTGATCTTAAATAAGGTGCCGTCTACCACTTCTCTCAAAGGTAAGGCTTCTAACTTCCTCTTTGTAATTGATATGTATTTTATAGGCTGATACTATAAGAAGTACAAATATTCTGTTTCTCTTTAAACTTTCACTCATTGATCTAGCATTTATTAATTATTCTTGTTTGAGTCATTTGTTACTATTGTGTTTCTCCACATTTTTTAGGTGACATTCTATTATAAGGAATGGCTGTCCTTTCTCACTATTGTTTTTATCAGTATGAATAAGTGCATTTTAAAGAACATTGACTTTAGGGCCACCTGAGTGGCTCAGTTGGTTGAGTGGCTGACTTCAGCTCAGGTCATGATCTCATAGTTGGTGAGTTTGAGCACAAAGACTGATGCCCAGTCTCAGCCCTGCATCAGTCTCTGTGCTGACAGTGCAGAGCCTGCTTGGGATACAGTCTCCTTCCTCGCTCTCTGCCGCCCCCCCTCCCCCAATCGTGCTTTCTCTCTCAGAATAAACTTAAAAAAAAAAAAGAACTTTGACTTTATATTTGTGTCAGTATAAAATCTGGTAATATTAAGCATAGGCTTTTCTTTTCTCCTGTCTTCGGTCTCCCTTCCCCTCCCCCCTCCCCACACATAGGCTCCAGAGCCTCAGTGGGCATTTGTGTGTGTGTAGAATTGTTTCCCTTCAGAGATGGCTTTAAAGAGCTAGAGTGAACAAAAAAGTCCAATTGGATTTCTAAACAGATTGTTTTTTAGCCCCCGATATAAACCATAACTCGATATGTTGTATCCTAAGGACAAAATGTTGAAAGTATGTACTACTGATTTATCTTGTATTGAATAGCTGTGGAAAGAGGAGGGTGGAGGAAATCGGTCACTATATACATGCTAGTAACAGCACAAGGAAGAGGCCATGGTAGCAGCTACAATCCTTTTCCTCTTCAACTAGTCCGAAAACTAGTTGAGACAAGTAACATCCCTCCTCTACTCATTCCACGTGTTCTTATTCTCAGCCAGTAGCTGAGCGTGTTTGCTCTTGAGCTGGTGAGGTGAACCAAACCTTTTCTGACGCTATGCTCAGTGCTCAGTACAGTAGACATGGTTGGTGCCCATCCGGATTCTCTTTACAAAGCCCGTCAGCCAGCCAGCCCCCAGCCAGCGAAAGGGAGGCTGCCAGCAGCCCACAGCTGCATTCTGCTCCTGCACACTGCCCTTGGCTGCCGGGCACTGCCGAAAATGTAGGCCCCATCGAGGTAGAATCCACACGAGCAGCCCCACACACATCACTCCCAGAGGCCTGCCTGGGGAGTTTGTGCTTCCTGTTCCCACAATTTTAGGCTTTGTGGGTCTAGGGATATTGTTTTCCGGAGAAAGATGCTTCTGCAGGGATCACAGGAAGAGTCTGGCCACACTTAGAAGCTGCTTGTCACTTAGAGCTTTTCATACCGGTAGCCGGGCAGGCAAAAAGCAGGACTTATCTCACTGGTAGGTGTGATTGGCCCTGATATTCATCAGGAGGTAGGACTGTGGTGAAACTGCTGAAGCAGAAAAGGGTGATTTGGCCATTCAGAGGATAATTCAGATTATCTATTCAGACAATTCAGTGGCTTCTTTTGCTGCGCTCAAGTATATTGATTCGAACTCAAAATCTGGAAGGATAACTCTGGTAGGTATATGGATCCATTGAGCCTACTGCTTAACCCAGCAAATATTGAGAGAGAGCTACTCAAATTGTCACCATGATCGCAGATTTGTCTTTTGCCCTTTGTAGTTCTGTCAATATTTGCTTTATACACATTAAAGAAAGGTTGTTACCTACATAAAAATTATAAGTCATTACAACTCCCCAGATAATTAAATGTTTGTCATTTTAGTACATTTAAATGAATTACATTGTTAAATAATACATTTATTAACGACACCAGCTTTTTTTGGCTGGTATTGCTTGATGTATATTTTCCGTCATTTTTTTTTTGTTTCTCTATATGCATTACTTAAAAATGGTAATTAGAAAGCATAATTGAATTTGCTTTTAAAATTCAGCCTGACAGTCTTTGTCTTATAAGTAAAAGAGTTTAATCCTTTTACATATATGATAATTACTACTGTTATGTATTTATCTCTATATATGTATATATGTCCCACCTTTTCTCTCATCTTTTTTGAGAGTTTTGATTAAACTTTTTTCTTCCTTCTTTAATCTAATTTTTTTCCTCTTAGTTTGAAAGTGGTATTCTTTTATGGTGATCTCAGCTGTTTTCACATGCATACCTAATACGTCACTCAATGCTATCTACAACTAACCAGTATCTTTTTTTTTTTTTTTTTTTAATAGTACCAGGACCTTAGGATGTTGTAACTCTGGTCATCACTCTCTCCCACTTATGTGCCATTATTGAATACTACTTTAGTTCTTGCTCTTTTTTTTTTTTAACTCTATATACATTGTATTTACTTTTATACTGAACTTTTGTTTAGGTTTATCCATATATTTACTATTATCTTTCCTTATCATTTCTTTATGCATCTCAAATCTTTTGTAAACGTCACAGGGTCACAGGGAGATAGGCTAACTGTAAACCTTCCTCCTTTTTTATTTTAAGATTTATTTTAAGTTTATTTACTTATTTTGAGGGAGAGAGAGTGTGCATGAATGAGGGAGGGCCAGAGAGAGAGGGGAGAGAGAAATCCCAAGCCAGCTCTACACCGTCTGCGCAGAACCTGCTGGGCCTGGATCTCCAGAACCCTGACATCATGACCTGAGCTGAAGTCAAGAGCTGGACACTCAACCAACTGAGCTACCCAGATGCCCCAACCTGCCTCTTGAATGTGACCTGGGATGTAGCCTGCTGAGCTCCTGGGTGACCCTGCACACCTGAGAAGGATCTGGGACCTGCTGCTATCTCTTTGTTTCAGTGCTTTGGGAGTTTTCCATCAGAAAGGAAAACAGTACATACCTACCCATACACACACCTACCTAGAATCCACTCCCACCACTGACTCACCACAGCTGTCACAGGACTTCCCAGGTTGAATCATGCCTCAACCACGTATTGACTGTGTGATCATTCTGTGTCTCCGTTGACCCATCTGTAAACTCAGGATAATAATAATACCTACTTTAGAAGCTTGTCATGACAATTAAATGAGCTAACTTATATAAAGGCTTAGAACAGTGTCTGCCATATAGTTCACCTAAAGGAGATTCTACCCCAGGGCCAGACTCACCCTGTTCTATGCCCTCCTGCCCATGTTTCCAGGGTGAAGTAAAAGTTGTTCCTGGCCAGAGCGGGCCTTCCAAGTGTTGGGGTCCCAGTGGCATCGACCAAGGAGTCACATGGAGGAGATTTGGGACTGAC
The DNA here is from genome assembly GCF_006229205.1 of Suricata suricatta. NCBI lineage: Eukaryota > Metazoa > Chordata > Mammalia > Carnivora > Herpestidae > Suricata > Suricata suricatta. The sequence continues at coordinate 50,745,435 of NC_043705.1, forward strand.
CACCTTCGACTACCTTCTGAATAAATCTGGGCAGCCGTCTCATTTGGCCTGTGAGCATGGAAAATGCTCACCTGGATCCTTCTGCTCTGGCCACCTTTGGAAATCACCTGCCACTGCAGGCACGAGCTGTCCTCCACCCTGGAGGTAAGACGCCTGCTAAGCTGCTCCTCTCTGGCCATTGAGAATGTCCTCTGTGAGCGCAGCGTTGTGCTCCCCATTGGAAGCCAACGTGGAGAGGCAGATAGCCTCAGTCAATTACCCAAGCTTCCTTACAACTTCCCAGCAGCCAGTGGCCCTGGCTGATCAAACCATAATTCAGGACAAGGAGCTTACAGGAAAACCAGTGACCATAGCAGATCAGAATCAACCTAAAAGAAGAGGAAGCGACTTTTATTTTTTAATTTTTTATTTGTTCTTGAGAGAGAGTCAGAATGTGAGCAGGGGAGAAGCAGAGAGGAAGGGAGACACAGAATCTGAAGCAGGCTCCAGGCTCTGAGCTGTCTGCAGAGCCCAACGTGGAGCTTGAACTCATGAACTGTGAGATCATGACCTGAGCTGAAGTCAGATGATTAACTGACTGAGCCACCCAGGCACCCCAAGAGGAAGTGCCTTCTAATGAAAACAAGGCATGATGAAATAGGAGAGGGACTTCTGCTTTGTCACCGCTTTTTCAAATCCCAATTAAGTAGTAAAGAAATAGAAAATTAATTTAAAAAAAAGAAAAAACAAAAACAAATTCAAACCAACACAGGAAAATCAGAAAGGGTGCTTCTAGCAGACCAATATAGTAAGGAACTGTTGAAAAGAATAAAGGAGAGGCACCAGCGTGGCTCAGTTGGTTGGTTGAGCGCCCAACTTCAGCTCAGATCATGATCTTGTGACTTGTGAGTTTGAGCCCCACCTTGGGCTCACTGCTGTCAGTGGGGAGCCAACTTCCAATCCTCTGTCCCCCTCTTGGGGCCCCTCCCCCCCCAAAATAAATAAACATTAAAAAAATGAATAAAGGAAACGGGAGTTGATTGACAGTCAAATCTAGCAGAGCAGAAGAACCTAAAACTCTCACAGAGAACAGGGCACTGGAGCAGTTAATGAAATAACGAGTTGAGCTGTACTTTAAAACCCTGCCGAGCCATCAGCTCTCGGAGCTGCTCCTGCAGCAGCTAAGTCCTTTGCATGGGTCACATGAAGGTCATGAGTATAGCAGACCAAGGCTCTTGGAAGTCTATGTGCACATCTTTTTCCAACTCCCATGAGTGATATTATATCACTTGCTTGAGTTTGGCTGGAGGAGGAAAATTTATAACATGGAAATCAGCAAATGCTGCAAATCAAGGTATGCTTCCTTTACTCTAGAGACGGTTGTTAAACATTTACCAGCATACCACTGCTCCAGTGTAAGCTAAGATTAGAGAAAAAGGACAATGCCCCGAGGGTCAGAGAGACTATGCTAAGAAGAGAAGTTACCCACGCACTTTTCCTATCCCTTCACAATCCTGTGAGGCAGATTCCTGTAATCAAAACATGCATTCACTGCCAGGTAAACAGGAATCTTATTTGAAGTGAGCAAATGCATTCCAACTATGAATGAAGTTCAGTTTAGATCTGCACCAACAAATTGGAACAGGAAACTAAGAGTCAGTAAACATTTTGGGAAAACCAAACATGAAGATTAATAGGCCCTCTTTTATAACAGTGGAGGTGATGGGAACTTCCCTGGAATCTGTTTGTTACCGAGAAAAAGCTAAGGAAGTTGATTTAAGCAAGAAATATCATAGACTAATCATATTTTTCAGGAAGCTGTTGAGGGAGGAGGGAGAGGGAGGGAGGAGGGAGAGGGAGGGAGGAGGGAGAGGGAGGGAGACTGCGCTGTGTCATCCCTTTGATGCAGACCTTAATTAGGCTACAGAGAAGCCAAATCTAAAGGAACCGATGCACACATAGAACCAACTGCGTGTTATGTGGAGAGTTTCTTCTGAACATGAAAGTGTCCTGGCCTCTCTCACACAAAATTCCAGTAAGTTGCTATCTTAATAACTTACTTAAAGCTGCGTAAGTTAAAAAAAAAAAAAAAGAGAGCTAGCATAGAACTATAGAAAGAGACAAGAAAGAAGGGGGGAGGTCAGGCAAAACAAATGATAGATGAAGAATTTTCACCATGGAGCAGATAAAAACTGAAGCCAAACAAATTACTACAAACTAAGTTTTAAAATTTTTATCTCATTTTTAAAAAATGCTTATTTATTTTGAGGAAAAGAGACAGAGTGTCAACTGGGGAGGGGCAGAGAGAGAGGGAGACACAGAATCTGAAGCAGGTTCCAGTCTCTGAGCCGTCAGCACAGAGCCCGACATGGGGCCTCGAACTCATGAACCATGAGATCATGACCTGAGCTGAAGTCGGATGCTTAACCAACTGAGGCACCTAAAAGCCCCTAAAATTTTATCATTATTAAGTTAATCTGTATAAAATAAGAACATAAAGCAGACATTTAAGATTTAAGGGAACATAGCATAAAAACAGAGACAAGTTTTTCTTCATGATGATGACATGAGGCAGTTGAACTCAGGGAGAAGTGAAAAGGAAATAAAAATTGCTAAGAGGGGCCTAGCCACATCAGTCAGTAGAGCTGATCTCAGAGTACTGAGTTGGAGCCCCAGGTTGGGTGTAGTTACTACTTAAAAAAAAAAATTAAGAAACAAATAGAAGCTGATAGTGTGGAGCCTGTTTGGGATTCTCTTTCTCTCCCTCTCTCTCTCTCAAAATAATAAATAAACAAACTTTCAAAAAATTAAAAGAAAAGGAAAATAGGCATCGTTGAAAACACAATGAGGTAAGTACACAGAGGGCAGGATAAAAAAAGAAGAAAAACAGTGAAAATTTTTGAAGCTTAAAAGAAGGAGAGAGAAAACTAAAAATTTTGGAAAACAAGAGAAAACAAATTTATGTATGCATGATTGGTGTCTGTCAGTCTTAAACATTGAAATAAGATAGTTAAGATAACATTCAAATGAACATTCACGAAGCCTTTAAGATATAATTCAAAAGGATATTCCTGGGGCCCCTGGGTGGCTCAGTCAGTTAAGCATCTGACTTCAGCTCAGGTCATGATCTCACAGTTCGTGAGTTCAAGTCCCACATCAGGCTCTCTGCTGTGAGCTCTGTGCCTGCTTCAGATTCTGTGTCTCCCTCTCTCTGCCCCTCTCCCACTTGTGCTCTGTCTCTCTCTCTCAAATATAAATAAACATTAAAAACAAGTTTAAATAAAAGGATATTCCAGTAACAAAACACTTATACCAACTGATTGAAGAGACACAGCGTATCATTGGCCAAATCTGCTCGTCAGATACCAAAATTTGTTTCCCCTTTTTCCAAAGAGCTGGCCATGGCTGGAGTGCCTTCCTCATTGTGTGGAGAAGAGTTGTCCCATGATCTAGAACACTTACTGTAGACAGTTACCCTAGGGAGAAATACACTTCATTTTGTTAGGACCATTTCATTTTATTTGGGACCTATGATACTAATTTAGCCTATCCTAACAGAGGCAGAGACAAAATGAATGTGGAACATCTTCAATAAGATATATTGTAATAGATTTCTTTGACTTCAAAGAAAAACAGGTAACATTTTGAACAGGCAGGTTGAAAAAAATGATGTAAAAAGGGAAAACCAATTCAGGCTTACTTCAAACTTCTCCACGGGATATTTACTACTAGGAGACAGTAGAACAGTCCCATAAAATCAAGGAAATAAAGTCTGACACAATAATTTTACACAACTGAAGCAGTCACATAGTCACTGAAGTGAAAAAGGTAAGAGGAGAACGTTTTACCCTTGGTCTGTTTTGAATATACACATATTGGTAGCTTGAGGGTAATGTTTGTGGTTCTTCCTCCCAAGCATCGGATTGATTTCTGTAACTTTGATTGGTGCCCTAACCCCTAATCCTAGTTTCACCACCATTTATTAACATCTGGGCAAAATTATTTTGATTCATGTCTCTTCTTTTAAAGATTGAGTTTTTATCTATTTTTGTTTTATTTCCTCTATGCCCCACATGGGGCTCCAAGTCAGAATCCTGAGATCAAGAGTCACATGCACTATCAATTGACCTAGCCAGTCACCCTGTGAGATCTTATCTCTTAAAATAGGTAGTACATTCACATGCAACAAAACTCAAAAGTTGTAAAATCCAGGTCTTTTTCTCTCTTTTTATTTTTTTAAATTTTTATTTATTTTGTCTTTTAATGTTTATTTATTTTTGAGAGACAGAGAGTGAGCAGGGGAAAGGTAGAGAGAGAAGGACACACAGAATCTGAAGCAGGCTCCAGACTCTGTGCTGACAGCTCAGCCTGACACGGGGCTTGCACTCATGAACTAGGAGATCATGACCTGAACTGAAGGCGGCTGCTCAACTGACTGAGCCACCCAGGCACCCCTCTCTCCCTTTTTTAAAATTTATTATTTTTGAGAGAAAGAAAGAGGGAAGGGAGCATGAGAGGGAAGGAGAGAATCCCAAGTAGACTTCACAGTGTCAGCATAGAGCCCGACTGGGCGCTTTAACTCACGAACCGTGAGATCATGACCTGAACTGAAATCAAGATGCTTAACCGACTGAGCCACCCAGACGCCTTCAAGATATAAACTACTTACCCTAAAGAATAGATCTGTAAACACATGGAGGAAAGAGCAATATAAGTGAGATTACCCAGAAGGCAATGGTTTAGCAGTTTTCTTTTTTTGGAAGAGATGTACTTGAAGACAGCTTGAAGAAAGAGATGGTTTTAGCTAACATGTGGGAAGTGGGAAGAAAAAAACATCCATTTTTTGGACTTAAAAAAAATAACTACTTGGTGACAGTTTGTTCTTGAAACTATTTTTAAAAAGCATATTAAGGCAGATGTCAAGTGGAGATGTAAGGTTAGCAGTGAAATTTTATTTTGTAACTTTAGATCTGGCCAGTTTGGCCAGTCCAGTTGCCTTCCTGCAAATAATTCATCAGGACTTAGTGTTTTTTCTTTTAAGGATTTGCTATTGAACTTGCAGTCATGTCAACAGAATGATTTGGTTGCTGTTCCCTCTGCCCATCAAAAGTGACTGCTTTTTTTTTTTTTTTTAATATTTATTTATTTGGACAGAGAGAGCATGAGCAGGGGAGGGGCAGACAGAGAGGGAGACACAGAATCCGAAGTGGGCTCCAGGCTCTGAGCCAGCAGCATAGAGCCTGATGTGGGGCTCAAACTCTCAAGACATGAGATCATGACCTGAGCCAAAGCTGGACACTTAAACCACTGAGCCCACCAGACCCCCAAAGTGGCTGGTTTGTAATACAATTGCCAGACATCTTGTTTAGGGTGGGACAGCTCTAGATTTTGATTAGTATCTGAGGTTTTGGACAATTACATTTTTTGCATGTTTCAGAACTGACAGTGAGGAGAGAAAAGATTTTTTTTTTTAAAGAATAAGATGTAAATACATTTGTTTGAAATTTTTATGGGATCCTTATAACTTAGCATTCATATTTATTCAGAGCACCTGGGTTAGAGAGACAGTAACCAAGGAACTGTCTGATGGACCCCAGACCATAAGTTCAAACAAACAAACAAACATAGGGGTGCCTGGGTGGCTCAGCTAGTTGAGTGTCTGACTCCAGCTCAGGTCTTGATCTTGAGATTCCTGAGTTCTGGCCCCACCCACATTGGCCGGCTGCTGTCAGCCTGTCAGCACAGACCCTACTTTGGAACCTCTATGCCTCTCCTCTCAGCCTTTCTCCTGCTTGCACTCTCCCCACAAGAAATAAATATTAAAAATAAATAAATAAAAATAAAAGCCCTTATTCGATGAGTTTAACTTCCACCCTTGACCAGTCATCTTTTTTTCTGACCGTTTCTGTTTCTTGCGGCCTCACCTACCTTTCTTTAATAACGCTTTCTTCCTGCCTCTGTGAACAGTAGCTTACCACTGTTAATAAGTTTACCACAAGTTAACAGTAGTTTACACTTGCTAGTTTTTTGAACTTGGCAATTCATTTAATCTTCTGGAGCATACTTTCTCATCTGTAAAATTGGGACAATAATAGGAATGGCCTCATAGGCTTGATGTGAGGATCCAGTGAGGTAATGCAAGAAAGGCGCCTTTCCAGGGCAAAGCTGTAATTGCACATGCAGTTAGGGTTGTTTTTCCAACTAAGTGATCAAGATCTGTTAGACCTAAACAGGTCTAATCCAAAAGCACTCTTCTGAACCTCCAACTCTGGATCCCATGTCCTTTCCTCTACTTAAGGACCACATTTCTACCATTATCTTCCCTTTCTGTCTCTTTGGCTCAACCCTTTGGCATCCAAGCATGACTTATTACTGCTCATCTTAACACGCCTCCCTCTCGTCACTGTTCCCTTTCACAGCAAAATTTCTTGAATGGGTTGTCTTTACCCATGGTCTTTGCCTCCCCTTCTAACCCATTCTAACCACATTTATATCTCCACCACCTGCCAAGGCTCTCTCCAACCTGCTAACTAAATCCATTGGTCATTTCTCAGTGTTTGTCCTCCACTGACCAGCTCTTAAAAACATTCTCCTGGTTTCAATGTCATCCCTTCTTTCTTTTTCTTTTTATTATTTTTTATATATTTAACTGTTTATTTATTTTTGAGAGATAGAAAGAGACAGAATGCAAACAGGGGAGGGGCAGAGAGAGAGGTTCCAAAGCGGGCTCTGTGCTGACAGTGGAGAAGTGGACACGGGGTGCAAACTCACAAACCATGAAATCATACCTGAGGTTGGACGACACTTAACCGACTGAGCCACTCAGGCACCCTGTCATCCCTTTTTTTCCTGACATTTCTTCTACTTTGCTTCTCTTTCTTAATCTCTGTTGCAGGCTGAGCTACATCCCTGACCTGAAAGTGTAGATGTGCCCCAGGGCTTTTTGTTTGGTCCTCACTCCTCTGTTCTCTGTCTGTGATCTCATCCATATTTGTGGATGATCCTCAATGTTGTCTCCAATCCAACCTCTGTCCTGAGCACCAAAATCATACATCCAGTTGCCTGGTAGGCATTTCCACTTGCGTTTCCAACAGGCACCTCAGAGTGACCTGGCCAATCAGAACCTCAGGTCCTCCTTCCTTTTTCCAGAACAGCAGGTCTTCCTATTTTTCCACCTCCATGACACAATGTTACACCTACTTCTCAGGCACAACTGCTAGATCACCCTTGATTTCTTTTTCCCCTTCACACCCCATGCCCATTCCATTAGCAAATCCTGTTAGCTTCACAATCAAAACAGATCTTAAGCTCGACTGCTGCTTCTTTTCACTTCCACTGCTGTCAGCTAGTTCCTGCCACCATCCTCTCTTTTCAGGACTATTGCGTCCATCTTAACAGTGGCCTCCCACTTACCACCCCCTCATCCTTTTGCCCAGAGCAGTCAATGTGATCTTTTACAACATAAATCAGATATCTCTAAAACTTTTAAACCCTCCATTGGCTTCCTATGCCACTTAGACTATGAACCAGTCGCTCTGTCCTTGACTCTGCTTTCATTTCTTATCTTCTCCCATTTGACCACCACTCCCAACTAGGCTGGCCTCCTTTCCACTTACTTGAACACATCAAGCTCATTACTAACTCTGGGCTTTTGCATTGTTTGACCCTTAAATATGAACCTCTCTGCAGATGTTTGCATGGCTGTTTCCTTTGATTTATTCAGTTCTCTACTCAAATGTCACTTCCTTAGAGATGCCAGGTTAGGTGGAGAAGTCCCTGCTCCCCACCACAATCTATCCTGATTATATGTCATAGCATGTACCACTATCGTTATGGTCTGTCCTCCCACACTTAGTGCTATGAGAGTAATAAGTAGTTTGTCTCTTTTACTATTGGACCCCCCAGTGTTTAGAAGAGGGCCTATACGTGTCCGGGAAATATTTGTTACTCTTCCTTTCACTCGGTTGTCCAAGAAACTTAGGGACTATCCTTCTTACCAGCACCCTATGTTACTCCTGAAATCTAGTGTTACACAGTTGTACAAGGTACACTGAGATCTCTGCTCAGGGTTCAGCAAATCTTCAAGGGAGACCAAACCCCTCCCCTCTTGGGCTCATCATTATAATCCCTAGTGCTCTGTTCTCCCAGTCCCCATACATAGTCAGTTCCTAGGGGGCTAGCTGCTCCCAGAAGTCCTGAATTTTAAAAGTTGCTCTGGAATCTACTCCCCCATGGACCCCAAAGACCTCTGTGTTAATGGAAGAAACTTCCTGTGAATCCAGGCCAATTTCCTGCCTGCTTTTTGATGTTGCATCATCTCTTCCTCCAGAATGAGGTGTACTTTCTAATGGACTCTCTTATCATGCTGGCTGTGAAAAAGACGTGACAGGTTCAGGATTTTACGGGGTTGGTGATCACAGGGAGCCCAACAGTTTTCAGAAGTAAGAAAAGACAGGGGTATTTATTGATTGATTGATTTTGGAGAGACAGAGAGAGAATGCGTACTAGCAAGTGGTGGAGGGGCCATGAGAGAGGGAGACAGAAGCCCAAGCAGGCTCCCCGACATCAGCATGGAGCTTGATGTGGGACTCGAACTCATGAACTGTGAGATCATGACCTGAGTGGAAATCAAGAGTTGGACACTTAAGCCGTGGACCTGAGCCACCTAGGAGCCCCTTTTGTCGCTTTTCTTGAAAAGACGAAAAGATAAAGAGAGGGTCATAGGGGAGAGAAAAAGAAAAAGAAAAAGGAAAAAATTGAATTTCTTTGAGAGGTTCAGAACAAACAGTTCATGTACGCATTTAATAAATGTTTATTGCTTGTCAATTCTATACCAGACACTCTTCTAGGTACAGTATTTTGTAATTGTCATCATTCTATTGTTTTATTTCTTATGCGTCTATATTACATTGTAGATTTCTTAAAAGCAGGGGTAGTCTTTCCTTATATTAAGTGCCCAATAATTGTCTATTGCCTGAATAAATGAGAGGAGAGACTTAATGAAAGACTTAGGGAAGATTTGGCCCAATTAGATTTATATTCACATGACAACAAAGAACAGTGATTGCTCTTTAAATTGTACTATGTTATTACATTAAAATAAATTTAGATGTTTAGTAATTGTCTTAATCTCACTACCCTAGATGCTTTGTTTTGATTTTTGTCCATTCACATGCATATTTTTATACACATAGTTTTAATGTATTTTTCATGTCATCTTCTGTCTTTCCATTTAATGTTAATGACAAACATATTTGTATGTTTTTACATTATCATACATTTCACATTTATAAATTTCTGTAGTTTAGCAATTTCTCTTTTCCTACTTTATAAAAATTAAAAAAAATTTTTTTAAAGTAACCTCTACACCCAATGTGGGGCTCAAACTCATGACCCTGAGTTCAAGAAATGCGTGCTCCAATGCCTGCGCCAGCCAGGCACCTCTGTCTCTTCTTACTATTGAAAACTGTGTTGGGTTCCCTGTGATCACTAGCACCGTAAACCCCTGAACAACCTGTCAGGTGGTTTGTGTATCTTTCACAGACAGTCTGATAAGAGAGTCCATTGGAAAGTACATCTCATTCTGAAGGAAGAGATGACGCCACATCAGAGAGTAGGTAGTCAATTCCAGGTGCACTCAGGAGAGAAGGGTGTGCCTAGCCAGCTGCTCTGAAATGAGAAGAGTGTTTGGAGGGTGATATTTAGCTCCATTCTACACTTTGATTAGCATGTTTCTGTCTCCTGGCTCTTGTACCGCAGCCTGCCTGGATACCATCTGCTAAGCTTTTGCATTTTCTGTTTTGTGTAAAGATTTTGGCTTTCAATATGCTGCTATTGAGTAGGGAAAAACAAGAGAACACCAGACTTCAGGGATCGACCTCCTTCTCTTCTGCCTTTTAATGGGCCTCATCCTTTTGAAGCTTGTTATCAAGTACAAGATAAGTACAGAGGCCTCCTCTATCTGACACAGGATGCTGCCCCTTCAGGAAGTTAGGAAATAGGAGAGGTTTATAAAAGCTTCTCCTCTGCCCCTCTCATCCTGGAAACAAACACATTTGCAAAATGGGAAAAATGTTTTACTTTATAGCCGACTCTTCTGAAACAGAACTAGTTTTATTTTTTTAAGACATTTTTTAATGTTTATTTTTATTTTTATTTATTTTTTTTCTAATATTTTATTTATTTTTTGAGAGAGAGAGAGAGAGACAGCGTGAGAAGGGGAGGGTCAGAGAGAGAGGGAGACACAGAATCCAAAGCAGGCCCAGGCTCTGAGCTAGCTGTATCAAGCCCGATGTGGGGCTTGAACCCATGAACCATGAGATCATGACCTGAGCGGAAACCAGATGCTCAACCGACTGAGCCACCCAGGGGCTCCCTTAATGTTTATTTTTGAGAGAGAGAGCGAGAGCGAGAGCGAGAGCGAGAGAGAGAGAGAGAGAGAGAGAGCGCGCGAGCCAGAGCTCCAGTGGGAGAGGGAGAGAGAGGGTGACATAGAATCCGAAGCAGGCTCCAGGCTCTGAGCTGTCAGCACAGAGCTCAATGTGGGGCTGGAACTCACAAGCTCAAGATCATGACCAGAGCTAAAGTTGGAGACTTAACTGACTGAGCCACCCAGGGCACCCCTAAAACAGAAATAGTTTAAAACGAAGTAATGAGAAAATGGCCTTTGTAACTAAATGTTGATTAAGGGGGTATGAGCTGTGAACCCAAGATAGGAAATAAGAGACCAAACTAAGGAATAAAAAGGGAGATGTTCTCTGTGTATCTTGTTCTCGAATCTTGGAGATACGTCATATTTTGTAAACCAAAGAATATAGATTTATTTTGTGTTAATTTCTCCTGTCTTATTTGCTACCACTATAAAGACACAGATCTGAATTCGGCATCTCAGAATCATTAGACAATAGAAGGGCACACATTGACCAAGGAAGGAGGGACCACCCTTGTAACACCCAATCAGGAAAGGCCAAGTAACACCTTTAACATTTCTAAGGGTGGGCCTAAAGATGGAGGCTATAAGATAATCACCTATTGCTTAGGACTAGTCACGCCCTTCGCGAGGGTCCTGGGCTCACTCTGTGATTGGTCAATACTCTAAATGTTGTGATTGGCTCCCACTAAAAGTATTAATGAATGGTTAAACCTGCTGTCAGTATACCTGTGTCACCATTTCCTGTAACTCCGCCTTCCCAAAAAAGCCCCTACCCCGCCATTTTGGGACTCTCAGCATGAATCCACTTCGCCGGTAATGTCCGTGAGCCCGAGCTGCCTAAGCTCCTAATAAAGACCTTTGCTTTTTTTTTTTTTAATGCTTTTTATTTATTCTTGAGAGACAGAGACAGCATGAGCAGGGGAGGGTCCGAGAGAGAGGGAGACACAGAATCTGAAGCAGGCTCCAGGCTCTGAGCTAGCTGTCAGCACAGAGCCCGACGCGGGGCTCGAACTCACGAACTGTGAGATCATGACCTGAGCCGAAGCCGGACGCTCAACCGACTGAGCCACCCAGGCGCCCAGCCCTTTGCTTTTGCATGCGTGACTTGGTCTCCTTGGTAGTCTCTGGTTTTTGGGGGCGATATTGGAAACTTGGGTATAACACCACTTGTCAAATTATATTATACCTGTTTTGTTATAGCTTTGGATTGTAACATACATGTTTGGGGTAGAGTTTAATGTGGACCGACAGCATCCCCTGGAAGCATGTTGATAGTAGGTATAATTAGATCCTATGAGAAGATGAATCTGGTGGTGGGGACTCCCAAAAGTTGAAGGCCAACTTGCTTAGAAGCCCTTCCCAAGAGGAGATGTCCTCTGGGAGCCAAAATTGACCTTTATTATCTCATTTATTTTTATTACAAAATTGACTTTATTATCTCAATTTAATTTTATTTTTATTACAAAAGGCAGCTTATCCTTTAAGAAGTATACTCAAGCCCCAAAGATTTTTTTAAAATATATAGAACAATGGGAGAAAATTAACTCAAGTAGAACTTAAATAATGCTATTTTTATGAGCTCTAAGATCTAGCACCATGCACAATTAAGAGTATGGGTAAAAGAACAGCGGGGTTACTGCATATTCAAAGTCTTATCCACCTTGGCATTTCTATGATAGGTTCAGTCATTCATCCATTGTTTCACCTAATGTTTATCGAATGACTATTAAAGTGCCAGGTGTTATAGGCAGGGAGTGGAAGACTGTTGTTATCTGTGTTGGGTTTTTTTTTTAAGTTTGTTTATCTATTTTGAGAGAGACCGAGAGAGTGCAAGTGGGGGCGGGAGGAGGGAGGGAGAGAGAGAGAGTGAGAGAGAGAGAATGAATCCCAAGTAGGTTCCACACTGTCAACACAGAGCCGGATGTGAGACTCAAACTCATGAAACTGTGAGATCATGACTTGAGCCAAAATCAAGAGTCAGACGCTTAACCGACTAAGCCACCCAGGTGACCCTGTGTCAGTTTTTATAGTTTCAGAATGTGTTTGGATAAGCAAGGGCTAAGTGTTTGGGTCACAAATACTTTAATGGCACATATAAGTGAGCTACCCTCTCAGGGCCTTATCTGTGCTTTGCCAGATTGTATGTGCATCCCAGGAGCGAACAGAATGTGGCTGATACCACCCACGTTCTTCTTCTACTTCACCATCTTGTCTGGAATTTAGTCACCTTAATCACTGCTTACAATAAATTTCCACAATTTAAATCTCAGGCAATTATGGTATATTGGTTTTTTGGATATGGTATTTTGGCCCTAATAAACCTTGTAAATAGCTAAAACACACAGAATATTTATCTTTGTGGTAAGCCTGCCTGTAATATTTATGGGACCAGAGGTAAGAGTACAAACGGAGATCAGTGTACCCTGAGCAGTTGAGTCCTATGCTAAATCTGTGCTTCATACCACTTTGTAATGCAAAACAGTGCTTTGTTATGCAAGAATCTATTGCATTCATGTTGGGAGGAATAATTCAACAAGTTAACTAATTTCTCTTCTCTCTTACTAAAGCACTTTGGTTGCTCAGATTCTGTCTGAACTCCAAAGCAGTCTATCTCTGATATGGGCCACTATTCCGCACACAGATTGTCACTGCATCTTGGAGTTATACCTTTTGTTTTGAAGACATAGGGCAAGGGCTATGGAGAAGTGTTTCTCAGGGGGCTGAATGGTGTTGGTCATTGGAAAGGGTATATGTAGTTATGGGCCAGGGTTCAGCATTGACTCAGGAGTGTCAGAGGCACCTCTTTATTTTTTAATAAATAATATGTTTGTAATATGTAAGTTATTTAAAGTATAGGTCCAAGATAAGACTTCTCCCCAGGTCTAAAATCCCCTAGGATTTTAATGCCAAGCTTACTTGTAGAGTGATCTAGATGGCTGTATTTATTTTTAGAATTTCTTTAGGATGAAGAAAGATAGTGCTAGATTAATTAATGGTTTAGAGAACGGTAGCAAATTTTTAAGTTAGACTTTCCCCAAAACTTGGTGCAAATGACAGTGTCCTGAGGACTTTTTAAGGAAAAGCAAATAGCAAACATATACAAAAAGAGTATAGTACTGTACAGCAAACCACCATTCCATTACCTAGCTCCTAATAATTATCAACTCATGGTCAATCCTGTTTCATCGATACCTCTATTTGTTGTTCCTTCCTTATGGTTGTTTTAAAGCAAATCCTAGGTGTACTATCATTACATCCTTTATATTTCTAAGAGATACTCCTAAAAAAAGATATCATCACAATATCATTATCCAATTATTCGAATTCAACAAATACTTTACAGTTTCACCCATGTGCAAGGCACTATGTGATTTTTGCTTTATATTTTATTATCTTTTTATTTTAGAGAGAGAGTGCAAGTGGGGGAATGAGGCAGAGAGAAAGAGAGTGAGGGGGGGGAGAGAGAGAGAGCGAGCGAGAGAGCGAGCGAGAAAGCGAGCTTCAAGCAGGCTTCATGCTCAGCGCTGAGCGGAGGTGGGTCTCTGTCCCACCACCCTGGGATCATGACCTGAGCTGAACTCCAGTGTGACACTCAAGCAACTGATCCACCCTGGCACCATGCTTCTTACTTTTGAGGTTGAAAATAATTTCCCCAGAAAAAACACTGTCGTAGTGTTCATTATGTTTCAATCGCAAGATCTGAGAAGGTGTGGTGTATGCATATAGTTAAAACTACACTAAATCTATTAGTGGGGCTTGGCTTCAAGAACAGTATAATTTGCATCTAGCTGACCTGGTGACAGTGAACTTGAGGCTTCTCCACCAGTATTTAATTTTTTCCCCTAACCTCTGGAAAGCGAGGTGTGGGAAGGGGATTTAGTTTATGTTATGCCAGGACGTGTTTAAACTTGTTTCTTTTTCCAAAATGTACAGGTTGCCAAGAAAACTAGGGACTTAAGTGAACAAGTCCTGGAAGAGACTTTTTTTTTTTTTTTTAACTGCCTGGGTCAGGGAAATTCCTTCCTTTGGGATCATGGTCCTCCTGTCAGCCAGCCTGCCTGGTTTGCTCTGGGCGTGCTAGAGGTCATCGGCTTGGGCAGGGGACTTGGTGCTTGGGTCTCCCGCAGCTCCAGCGACTCACAGGCGACACTGGGCGTCTCCTCCTTTTCCGGCCTCGGAAAGTTTTGTTTTGGTTCTTAGTTCCCTGTTAAGGAAAGGCACCCTACTGACCAAAGGTTTCCCTGTCTACTCCCAGTGGCCAGAGGCCAAGTTTCCCCTAACCCAGCTCGACCAGACTTGGATCCCTTCAAGATCCTCGAAGACCGGGGAAGCAAGTCTTGCGAAGAGGAAGAGAGTAGGTAGCCAGGCTGCCGTATCCAATGCCGTTGGCCAGCTTTTTTCTTCGCTCCGTCCCTGGGCCAGTGCCTATCGTACCTCAAAGGCTGAGGGCAGTCTCCCAGGTGACTCCTCAGGAACCCGGTTCTCCACCATTCCCAAGAGAATACTCAATTTGGCCGCGCCCACGCTCGCGCGGGAGAAAAAGGAAGGTTACAAAATCCCAGGAATGGGACGCGGGGCGCATGCGCAACCAAGGCCGTGGCGTTTAAGAGCTCGTCCGGCGGCGGCAGCCGCTAGGTGGCGCATGCGCCCTGGGGGGTGCGGGCTGGTCTCCGGGAAGAAGGCGGCGGCGGCGGCGGCGGCGGCTGCGGCGGGGAAAGGCGGGGGCGCCGTGGGGGCCGGGCCCGTGTTTACACAGCGGCGGGCGGACGCGGACGCGGAACCCGGCGCGGTGACGGCAGGATGGTTATGGCGCATTTTGTCGAGAATTTTTGGG
>NC_043705.1:50760779-50896748 GCF_006229205.1 Suricata suricatta
CGCGCCCCGCCGCTCCGCCGCGTACGCCGGCGGGCCCGTGGCGCGGCCGCCTTCCGTTGTGCGCTGCCAGCGAGCGCCGGCCCGAACCGGGTGGCTGGGGGTTTGGGGGGTTCGCTTCTTTCCCGCATCGCAGCCCCCATCTTAGCCCTTTTGCCCCCACCATTTCCATGCGAAATCCTTTGCGGGCTTGGCCTGGATCAGCACTTCCTCGGCCTCGCAGCTCGGCTCTTTGGTCTGCGCCCAGGACTTTGCCTCTGGGCCTGTTCACAAAGCGTATAAAAGTTGAATTTAATGTAACTAAATTCCTTGGGCTTCAGTGCACGAAAGACTTCCCCTTGCGCCCTGTGCTCTTTCCCCTTCCTCATTCTTTCCACACCCCTCCTCTTAACTCAGTATTATTAGATGGTTCTTTGAGAATGACTCCCGAGGCTGCGTGCGGAGTGTTTTTCTGCAGTTATTGTTTGTTGTAATGGGAAGTGCAGTTGAGCCGTGTTACAGGAAAGTAACATGTTTACCCAGGTATCTTGGGTGAATTTCATGTTGGGTTCCAACATTTACAAGTACTGCAATTCCATTTCAGTGAAAATTTTTAGATATCTAAAGGAATAATCTTTCAGTGAGTAAGAGGTGTGTCTTAAATTCTTTATTTTTAAATGTCTCGCATAGATTTAGTAATCCTATCAGTTCAGAGTTGTTTTGAATGTTTCTTGTTTTCCGTAAGTGATATAAATACTAGGCAGGGTTTTCTTTAAAAAAAAAAAAAGCTATATTAAGTTACAATGCACACAGTATACAGTGCACTCATTTAAGTGTACAGTTCAGGGGTTTTTCATATGTTCAGTTGCTTCACCATGAATTTAGAACATTTTCATAACCTGAGAAAGAATCCCTGTATCAATTAGCAGTCGTTGCCTCTTTCTCCTCCTATTTCAGCCCTAGGCAATTTACTAATCTATAAATTTCTGCCTCTACAGATTTGTCTCTTTTGGGCATGTCATAAATGGGATCCTGTATGTTGTCCTTTGTGACTGGCTTCTTTCCTAAGCATGTTTGCAAAGATCATCCATGGTGTAGCATGTACAGGACTTCATTCCATTTTATGGCTGAACGTTGCATTGTGTGTATATACCACATTTTATCTGTTCATCAGTGATGGACATTTGGTTGTTTCCACTGTTTTGCTACTTTGAATAACTGCTGCTTCTTTGTACAAGTTTTTGTGTGGAAATGTCTTCATTTCTTTTGGGAATAGAATTGCTGGGCCCTGTAACATTCTGAGGAACTGCCAAACTTTTCCAAAGTGGGTGCATGTTATACAGTCCAGTGTCTGATGTTCCAGTTTTTCAACATGCTGGGGAATGCTTTTTTTACTATAGTGGATGGGTGTGAAGTAGTATCTCATTGTGGTTTTGATTTCCAATTCTCTGGTGGCTAATAATGTTGAATGTCTATTCATGTGCTTATTTATATATTTTCTTTGGAGGAATATCCGTCAATTCACTGCCCATTTTTAGATTCGGTTATTTGTGTTTTTATTATTGAGTTCTAAGAGTTCTTTTTATATTCTGGGTAGTCTTTTAATGAGATAAATGGTTTTGTTAATATTTTCTATTTCATGGGCTGTCTTCATTTTCTTGAAGGTGTTCATTTAAAAAATGTATTTGTTTTCATAAATTATTTTTAATTGAAGTATAGTTGACCTATTAGTTTCAGGTATACAACATTCGAATAATTACGTGTATTATGAAATGCCCACCAGTGTAAGTGCTATTACTGCCTTACAGTTTTGCAGTATTATTGACTACATTTCCTAAGGTGTACTTTTCACCCTCTTGACTTAACTTTATAACTAAGTTTGTATGTCTTAATCACCTATTTCACCTATCTCCCACCCCCCCTCTCTTTTGGCTACCACCAGTTTTTTCTCTTATTTATAGTGTTTTCTGTTTCTTTTTGTTCATCTGTTTCTTAGATTCCACATATAAGTGAAATCATATGGTATTTGTCTTTGTTTGACATGTTTCACTTAGCATAATGTACTTTAGGTCTATCCATGTCATAAATGGCAAGATTTCATTCTTTTTTTTTGTGGCTGAGTAATAGTCCACGTTGTATACATACACCATATTTTCTATGTTCACCTATGGATGGACACTTGGGGTACTTCCATATCTTGGCTATTGTAAATAATGCCACAGTAAACATAGGAGTTCATACATCATTTTGAATACATGTTTTCATTTTCTCAGATACCCACCCAGAGGTGGAATTACTGGATTGTATGGTATTTGTGTTTTTCATTTTTTGAGGAACCTCCGTATTTCCACAGTGGCTGCACACGAATTTCCATTCCCACCAACAGTGTGCAACTGTTCCCTTTTCTCCAGGTCCTTACCAACACTTGTTATTTCTTGTGTTTTTGATAATCTCCATTCCAGCTGGTGTGAGGTAGCTTAATATTGCCCTTTGAAGCATTGAAGTTTTCAATTTTGATGAAGTCCAGTTTAATTTATTTATAATCACTTATGCTTTTATTGTTTTATTTAAGAAGTTTTTCCTGGGGCGCCTGGGTGGCTCAGTCAGTTAAGTGTCCGGCTTCGATTCAGGTCATGATCTCATGATTGTGGGTTCGAGCCCCGCATCGGGCTCTGTGCTGACAGCTAGCTCAGAGCCTGGAGCCTGCTTCGGCTTCTGTGTCTCCCTCTCTCTCTGGCCCTCCCCTGCTCATGCTGTCTCTCTCTGTTTCTCAAAAATAAATAAAAAACATTAAAAAAAAAGTCAGTTGACCATAGAAGTATTGGTTTATTTCTTGATTTTCCATTGTCCATCCTTATACTACTCCTACACTGTTTTGATTATTATAACTTTGCAGTAAGTTTGGAATCAGGAAGTGAGAGTCTTTCAGCTTTGGTCTTCTTTATCAAGATTATTATGCCTATTCTAGGTCCTTTGCATTTTTGTATAAATTTTAGGTTTAGCCTATTCATTTAATTAATTCGTTGGTTATTTAATTTTAGTTGACAGGTGTAACCTGTCAGTTTTAGACTTTAGGTTTTACCATGGCAATTTATAAAACTATTGTGAGGATCATTTAAAATTGACATCCTAGAATGTTTTGCATGTGTTTTGACGGATGAATGTGATCTTGAAGCTTGCTGACTTAATTCCGAATTGTTCATTAAGATTTCTTTAAAAAGTAAAGTATAGTTTACTGCAAATTGTACATTAATATTTTAAAGTTATTTTTTGTTTCTGTTAATTGAGCTTTGAACATAGCCTTGTCTGATGTTTTTGGCTAATATGAATAATGCTTTCTGTGAACATTCTTGTACTGATTTTCGGGTGCCCTTGTCTATCCCCCGCCAAGGGAGGGACAGGAAAAAATTTGGATATCTGAAATCAAGAGGGAATTCCTAGTCTAATTTATGGTTTAGTTTTTGCCTTCACTTCCACTGTTGAATACAAATAGTTAAAAAAGATTGCATTTTATTTTACTTTTAAGCCTGGGATTGGGGTTGAAAGCTCTAAATTGGAACTTTAAAAAGCTCCAAAGGAGAACCAAATGAACTAGGAACAGGAAATAATTCACTTCTGAGAATTTGATAGGTCTAAGACAACTCAAAAATGTCCATATTTTAGGATCATTTATAATTTCTTAAAACAGAAATTATTAATTTCACTTTTCTCCTCTAGTATTTAAAGTGGAACTGTCAGAATAAGTAAAACTTGTCGAAGTGAGGTAATGGGAAACTCTGAGGTTTAAAGTTTCTAATCAAACAACCTATTAATTATTGTTTTCCCTACATATGAAAAGACAAACCTTTTTGTTGTGGCATTTGTTAGAGGAAAGTTTGAATCATTCAAATTATTTTCGAGCTCTTTCGAAAGCAGCACATCCTGCCTTTTTCTTTAAAGTGTAGTTTTTCTTAACTAAAACTGTATCCTATGTTACAAATTACTTAATTTTTTGCTTTGAAGAGAAAAATGTTTTTAAAACTTCCTGCAGAACAGGTGTTTTGTTGCTGATAAGTCATTTTGTTGCCACAAAGTATAGTGCCTTTGATAATCAAGTTGAAAACGTTTTTCTTTTCCATTAAAATTGGGTGACAAAATTAGTTTTGATAGCAGAAATCCACACCATTGGCTTAATATATAAAAACAGTTAGTTGTTAGCCCTTCAAAAGAAAATGTCCCTTTAAAGAGATATTGCAAATATTATAGTGAAGAAGTGTTTATGTACACTACTTCTTTCTCAGAGTGGAGTAAAATGCCTAATACTTTTGAGATTGTCTGTGTCCCCATTGATTGCGCAGTAGTAATTAAAATGGCTTTACATTTTTATGTATACCTAGATTAATTCAGGATTTAAGTTAAAAAAATTTTTTAATTCCAGTATACCGAACATAAAGTGTTATAGTAGTTTCAGGTGTACAGTGTAGTGATCCAACAATTCTCTACAGGGGCGCCTAGGTAGCTCAGTTGGTTGTGTCTGACTTCAGCTCAGGTCATGATCTTGTGGTTCGTGAGTTCAGGTCCTGTGTTGGGCTCTGTGCTGACATCTCAGAGTCTGGAGCCTGCTTTAGATTCTCTGTCTCCATCTCTCTGCCCCTACCCGTCTCATGCTCTGTCTTTCTCTCTTTCTGTCAAAAATAAATAAACATTAAAAAATAATTTTTAGAAAACCAATCCTTTACATTACTCAGTGTTCATCATGATAACTGTACTCTTTAATCCCCTTTACATATTTCATGCATCCTTCCACCCACCTGTCCTTTGGTAACAATCAGTTTGTTCTCTATAATTACGGGTCTGTTTTTGGTTTGTCTCTTTTTTGTTTGTTTGTTTCTTGAATTCCACCTATGAGAGAAATCATATGGTACTTGTCATTCTCTTACTTATTTCATTTACCATTATACTCCCTAGCTCCATCCATATTGTTGCAGGTGGCAAGATTTCATTCCTTTTTATGGCTGAGTAATATTCTCTTGTATACATTTACCTCATCTTGTTTATCTGTTCATCTATATAAATGGATGTTGGGTTCTTTCCATGTTTTGGCTATTGTAAATATTGCTGTGAGGCTCAGGTGGTTAAGTGTCCAACTCTTGATTTAGACTCTGGTAGTGATTTTATGGTTCATGAGGTTGAGCCCCACCTCAGGCTCTGTGTTGACAGCTTGGAGCCTGCTTGGGATTCTCTCTATCCCTCTTTCTCTCTCCCTTTGTCCTGCTTCTGCGTGCATGCTCATGCACTCACTGTCTTTCAAAATAAATCAACTTAAAAAGATAATGCTGCAGTTAGCAGAGAGGTGCATATGTCTTTTTGAATTAGGTTTTTTGTATTCTTTGAGTAAATACCCAGTAGTGGGATTACTGGATCATACAGTAATTCTAATTTTAACTTTCTCAGGAATCTCCATAGTGTTTTCCACAGTGCCTCCACCAGGTTGCATTCCCATCAACAGTGCCTGAGTGTTCCTCATTCTCCACGTCTTTGTCAACACTTCTGGTTTCTTGTGTTTTTGATTTTAGCATTCTGACTCGTGAAAGGTATCTCATTGTGGTTCTGATTCACATTTCTCTGATGATGTGTGATGTTCAGCATTTTTTAATGTGCCTCTGGCCATCTGTATGTCTTCTGGAAAAATGTCTGTTCATGTCTTGTTATTTTTTAATTGGATTGTTTGTTTTTTGGTGTTGAGTTACATAAGTTTTTTATATATTTTGGGTCCTAACTCCCTAAAATTATTTTTAAGAATGGATTTCACTAGTGATAATTATTTAAGGGGAAAAATAAAAGAAAACTGATTTAAATACTTAATAATAATAATAAAAAAATAAAATATGTAAAATATGAAGCATTCTCCGAAAGATGTCAAGTGTTGTTTAGCACGTATCATGTTGTAATAAACTAACATTTTTAGTTAGGTGACCTTTTCCAAAAATTATCTCCAGTCACCACATCAAGAACAAAATAATTATCTTGGGTGTTTTTATCTTGAAGTATTTCTGTATTTCTTGTCCTTATTTCTTTTATTATTTAACCAGTACAGAAGTCTTATTCCATTTATCTCTTGATTTCATTGGTATTGTCATGGTTTAGTGTTTTATATTTACCTTTTTTTTTTTAATGTTTATTTATTTTGAGAGAGAGAGAGACAGACACACAATCCAAAGCAGGCTCCAGGTTCCAGTTGTCAGCATAGAGTCCGATGTGGGGCTGTAACTCACAAACCATGAGACCATGACCTGAGCCAGAGTCGGATGCTCAACTGACTGAGCCACCCAGGTGCCCCATCATGCTGTAGTTTTAGATAAATTTGGAGTGCTTGGTTATACATCCAAAATTTGATCTATCATCTATCATTACATGGATAAACTAGAAAGATTAAAATCTTAAAAAAATTTTTTTTAAAATATTTATTTATTTTTGAGAGGGTGGTGTAGTAAGAGGGAGATACAGAATCCAAAGCAGGCTCCAGGGTCTGAGCTGTCAACACAGAACCCTAGGTGGGGCTTGAACTCATGAACCACAAGATTAGGACCTGAGCAGAAGTCAGACAATTTACCAACTGAGCCACCCAAGTGCCCCTAAAAGCTTTTTTAAAAACCTGGAATTCCTGTTAATAGGACTTTGGAATGCAAAACATATTTTTGCTTGACTATTTAATCTAAATTTAGTATCTTAGATGAGAGACTAACTATACACACACCCATACACACACATTCTTGGGGGTTAGATCCATATGCAAATTTAAATATATATGGTTTTGAAAATTAGTTGAGTTGATTGTAGAAACACAGAATAAAGACCTTTTTTTATTACTTGAAATTTCCAAATATTGTAGTTTGTAATATCTGCTTGGGACATGATCCTATTTGGTGGTATACGAAATTTAAAAAATGTATGTGTATGCATATTTATGTATAGATTAGTTAACATATTTATAAAATTTACATGGTTCAGTATTCAAAAGGTACCAAAAGGAATACAGTATGAATTTTTTACTTTCCTAGCAAGATCGCCACAAAGGCAGTCACTATTACCAATTTCTTATGTTGCTTTCCAGAGATGGTCTCCATATACACAAGCAAATTCTATACACTAAGTTAAAATGTGTTGTTGTATAATTGTTAGCCAGTTAGCTGTGCCCAAATTGTTTTCAGCTGCAATAAGCTATGAAAATGAAAACTACAGTTTCATCTAACTTGGTTCAAGTAGACTTGACAGGTAGACATTATAAAATTGTAGTATTTTAGATGACGTATTTTATTGTGAGGCCCTTAGAATTTTACGGGGGTGGAGTGTGGTTTGTAGTTTTGCCTTAATTGTAGGAGAAATTTGAAAGTGAGAAATTTACTGATTAATCTGCGTAAGTTCAGTTCAGGGGAAAGATTTTAGAACATGGAAAGGATACAAATTTGCTGTCTGGGTTCTTGTCTAACCGCTGCACACTAAATCCTAAATGCTCTTAATCCTTTTAAAACTACTTAAATTATTTAGGCAAAGGCATGAGAGAACAGGTATGCTTTTTATCATCCTGCATATTTGGTTAGCATAAACTCTTTGGAAGTAGTTTTTGAGTCCTCTATTTCTTGAGATTACCCATCCTGGTTTGACAATTCTGAAACATTAAACAGAAGCACCCTAAGAAATACATATGAAAATATGGTGCCACTAATACAGTTTCACTTTACCAAGTGTGGAAAAATGAAGGAATACTAGAGATGGAAGAATGTTTGTAGCAGTTTGCTCAGCAGATAAGCATAAATTGGTCAGATGTAGGGGAGAAACAAAAACCGTACAACAGTAACTGAGACCTAAAATGGTATCTGTTGGTAAAGTCGCTAAAGAATATTGCTGGAATGGCCAGATTGAGAGGCTTGAATTGAGAAGGATTAGTGAACTGTGTGTTGAAGTTGAGGCACACAAGTCCTTCGATTCTATCAGGCACATGCTCCTTGATGGAACTGCAAGAGTAGAAGTTATGAAAGATATGACAAGCATGTTTGTTTGCCTTTAGGGAAAAAATAGGAAGGTACAGTATAAGTAAAGCAGATTGGTGATGTTGGACCTTAAAACTACGAAGTGTTTTCATTTTTAGTGGTTGAAATGAGCCAGTGAAGATAGTTTCCCTTTTTAATTGTAACAGTTATTATGTGATAGGTAAAACAGAGAATACAGAAGAAGATTAAAATTACGTATAACTGTTCCCTCTATTCTCTAAGCTTTCCTTTCGAAATCCAACATTCATCGGGCGCCTGGGTGGCTCTGTGGGTTGAGGGTCAGATTTCGGCTCAGGGCTTGATCTCACAGCTCATGATGAGTTTGAGCCTCACAAACAGCTCATTGCTGTCAGTGCAGAAGCTACTTCAGATCTTCTGTCCTGCTACCCTCTCTACCCCTTCCTTGGTTGCACTGTCTCTCTCAAAAATAAATCTTAAAAAAAAAAAAAAAGAGATACAACATTCACAGTCGATTCTTGAGAGAGAAATTGTTTTATTTTTTCATGTTGAGAGTAATGAAAATGACATTTATTTACAGAGTATTACAGAGAATTTGAAAATTCTAAAACAAAAAATTGTCTCACAACTGTTTGCTTCTGTAATTTTTGTTGAATCCCTATAATATCTATTAGATGGCTTTAAGGATTTAACTAACTGGGAGAGGTGAGTTATAACTGAAAAGTTTAGGGAGTATCTGAGGGATTAGAAAATAATTTTTTAATGTAATATTAATTTCCTTCGGTCAACCCACCGATGTGTTTGAGTGACTTTTGTACCTGCCCCAAGTAGTTCTGACTGAGCAGTGCTCATTTTACATCTTTAATCACGGTTTTCTGCTTTAAAAACATCTTGCCAGTAGTTGTATAGAATAGTTCTGATGATCATGTGTGAAAATTTCAATGTATAAATAGAAGGTTGACTAAAAGAGTTTGTAACTTGTGGTTAAATGTGCTATTTACTTATAGAAAAACTGCTTACATAAGAGCTAGAGCAGAAGGAAAATGTAGAGTGCTAGGAAGTGATGGTATTTATTTATTACTTTTGAAGTGGTTTGAGGTTAAGAGGAAGGTTAGGCATGTTATTTGCTATTCACATGATAGCACCTCCTGACCCTTTCATCCCGTTCCACATTTTTTTTTAAATAAAAAGGAACTAGGTAAAATCAGCTTTTAAATTAATAGCCTGATTATACACTATCTGCAACCTGTTTTCCAGATCTTAGAGTCATCAAAAGTGAGATATCCAGTTTTTTTTGTTTTTAGTTTTTAATTTATTGTTGCTCTTAAAAGGTTCTTTGAAGGAGAAGTTTCAAACCATTAGCTAAAATCTATAGGATTTATATAGCTTTGTACTTTTCCACTGTTGCTATTCATGGATCTTAAAAACCCAGCTACATTAACAGTTCTATTTTTTCTTCAAGTGGAAAGATGTTAGATTGTATTTCATATCTCTTTAAAAAATTTTAAAGTATAAAGTGATGTTATAAAATCAACAAGAAAAAGATGCCTTTGAGTTTCCAAAGTAGGCTTGATGATATATTCAAACCTTTTAACTTGAGATTTCAAGTATCTCTCACTTGTAGATTCTACATTAGACTAGAAAAAAATCTGAATATTTCCAGTGACTTGGTGACTTTAAGTGCAAAACTATGCATAATGTGATTTTGTTTTCATATTAAAAAGTAATGTAAGGGGGGGCGCCTGGGTGGCTTAGTCATTTAAGTGTCTGATTCTTGATTTCTGCTCAGGTAATGATCTCATGGTTCGTGGGATCAAGCCCTGTGCCAGGGCCTACTTGGCATTCTGTCTCTCCCTCTCTCTCTTTGCCCCTCTCCCTTTTCGCACACACACTGTCTCTTAAAATAAAATAAGTAAACTTAAAAAAATAAAAAGTAACATGTTACTATATGTATGGGAAAAGGAATCTGGACTGATAAACTGTTCACTGTAGTCAAATTAGAGTGGTGGACGAGACAATAGGTATTAAGAAATCTGTGTTTTTTGTTTTGTTTGATTTACTTATTTTGAGAGAGAGAGAGAATAAAAGAGAGCGTGAGTTGGGGAGGGGCAAAAAGAGGGAGAAAGACAGAGAAATCCAAGCAGGCTCTGCTCTGTAAGTGCAGATCCCAGTGTGGGGCTTCAACCCATGAACCGTGAGATCATGATTGGAGCCAAAATCAAGAGTCAGTCACTCAACCCACCGGGCCACCCAGGCACCCCAGAAGTTTGTGTTTTCTTTTTCTTTTCTTTTTTTTAATGTTTATTTTTGAGAGAGAGAGCGAGCGAGCACACGAGAGCATGAGCATGGGAGAGGTAGACAGAGAAGGAAACACCGAATTAGAAGCAGGCGCCAGGCTCTGAGCTCTCAGCACAGAGCCGGAGGGGGGGAGGGGCTCAAACCCATAAACCGTGAGATCGTGACCTGAGCCGAAGTCAAGAGTCAGAAACTTAACTGAGTGAGCCACACAGCTGCCCAGAAATTTGTGATTTCTTAAAGTACTTGGATGATAAAACGTTTTTTTCCTTCTTTATGTTAAGAATTAATTCAAAGCTTTTTAACATTTGTTTATATCAGATTATAACAAGATTTTGTTTGCCCCAGGACATAGTCATTGGACGCTTATGAATGTATCACCTCTTTGTAAAGTGCATTGAGAGACCAGCAGATAAAAAAAGATCCTATCTTAGTGTAAATCTTCAAAAGAATTGTCTTTCTTGTACCAGTAATAGTGTTAATAGCTGCTTTTGTCACATAATACTGAAAATTTCTCTGCAAGAATTTATGGATTGAAATGGATAAAAAATATTTGCTTAAGCTTTTTGATAGCTTTATTGTGATATATTTTATATCTTGTATAGTTTGCCTACTTATTTAAAGCATACAGTTCAGTGCTTTTTTGACATGCAACCATTATCACAGTCCATTTAAAAACATTTTTATTACATCAGAAAGAAAACCTGTATCTCTTTTCACCTCCTACTTCACAACCTCCCCCTCCCAGCAGCCCACTAAATCTACTTTTCTATCTCAGTGGATTTGCTTATTCCAGACATTTCATATAAATGGAATCATACATTTCATGGTCTCTTGTGTCTGATTTCTTTAAGTAAGATGTTTTTAGTATTCATAAAGTCACATGCACCAGTGTTTTTTTCTTTTATTGCTGAATTATATTCCATTGTATGGATATACCCTACTTTGTCTTTTTATTCACTAGTTGGTGGACATTTAAGTTGTTCCTTACATTAGGTTATTTTTGGCTGTTGTGGTAATTGTGTCTTGCTTTTTTCCATTGACAGTGTATCTGTCAATTTTAAGAATTTTAAAAATCTACAATTTTAAAATTGTAATCTTAAAAAACACTGTATTTTATTGTAGGATATACTGTCATTTACCTAACCAGTACTATATCTTTCAAAAGTTTTATTTATTTTGCCAGAGAGAGAGAGCGCGTGCGCATGCATGCATGAGTCGGGGAGGGGCAGAGAGAAGAGAGAGGGAACCCCAAGCAGGCTCTGTGCCATGTGGGGCTCAATCTCATGAACCATGAGATCATGACCTGAGCCAAAGTCAAGAGTCCAACGCTTAACCGACTGAGCCATCCAGGTGCCCCTACTTAACCAGTAATATTCATATATGTCTTTGAGTTTTTTCTGGTTTTTCACTCTTGTAAATAGTACTTCAGTAAATATTCTTCCACATTTATCTTTGTATGTGTGTTTCTGTAGTATAGATTTCTAAAAGTCGAATTGCTGGATCAAAAGACATGAATATTTATAGTTTTAGTAAATTACTGAAGACCAGATGACATCTTTAGTCATAATTCTATTTGATAGTCTGTTGTCAAGTTTTTTTGTACATTCGTGTATTTGTAGTTAATCAAGGAAAAGCAAGTTCTGTTTGAGTTAACAGATTTTGTTAAGAAAAAAACATTTCTGTGTTGAAAATAAGAGGAACATACCCACTTCATGGTCTAAGGTGATAAAATGGATATGCAATTCAGAAATACTTTCTGTTATTTTACTTTTCTTTGAATTAGAGCCATCTACCAAAAACGTTGGTGGCTACTATAAAAGGTACAGAACCTGTGTGGAGGTACTTCTGGCTAAAAACAATGATTGGGTAATCTCAAATGGTGGCAGAATTATAATGTTACAATTAATCAGTGTCAAGAGTGGTCTCTCCCCACATTTCACCAGAATTTTCAGTGTTTTGTGCAGGTGAAGATACTGAAGCCAAATGGGCCTAGCCCTGAGCTCCAGGACTCTGTCTTCTGCTGTATTTTATGACATATAAGTATGTATGTATTTAGTATTTATTTAGTCCTCTCTTGTCAAAGCTATAAAGTAAGTTTTTGGCCAGGGACAGTACAACTTGGGTTCTTTGTTAGACACTTTGAATTTTTTTTTTTTTTTTAAGAAAAAAGTTGTGTATGTATATAAGTATGTGTGTGGAGAGAGAGATCACACTAGCGCCATTTGAAGTAGTAAAATTTTTGCTTAGTTTGCGCTAAAGTTTATGTGTAATAAATATTTGTGTTAATAGGTTTGTGAAATGGTTAAAGAATGGTGCCTGGAGTTAGACTGAACATTTTTTGACCTCAATAAATAAATAATCCCTAAATAAGAAGAAATGACAGTCATGTCATTGTAATCATGTAGGGTGTTTATATTTAGTCGTTAGTGCCTTTCAAGGCAGGCTTCTTCTGTATCACATCCTTATTAGAATGAATTTTCTTCATCTTTCCAAGTGAAGACCTGAGGGATGGAATAGTTAGTACTGTTTCCTAAGGTATATTACTGATACCATATAAATATTGCTATATTGTATATTAAATAGATTAGTAGTCATCGTTTCCTCTATTGGGAATTTTAACTAGTATGCTATTTGGATATCTGAAGTTCCCAAATATAAAGCTTACTCTTTAAAGGACTTTTTAATTAAAACTCAAATTTCTGAATATATTTTAACTTTTACTTGGTTGCTAATTATTTGTAATACTAACAGTGAGGGATGCCTGGGTGGTGCAATTGGTTAAATGTTCTTGGTTCAGTGATTCTTGGTTTTGGCTCAGGTCATGGTTTCACGGTTTGTGGGTTTGAGCCTTGTGTCAGGTTTTGCACTGGTATTCTGTCTCCCTCTCTCTCTGTAACACTCTCTCTCTCTCAAAAATAAATAAATAAACATTTAAAAAATACTGTTACAGTTAGGCAAAATGCCTGGGACCTTGTTGCCGAAATTACTAGATGGTCTCCAATTTCTTATCTCCTTTAAAAGAAAATAGTTTTTTTTTGTTGTTGTTTTTACCTTGTAAGCCTGGTAAATAGTATTTCTAATAGTTTGTGTGCCTGTTTGAAAAGCTTTTTACTCCTAACTTGCTTCTAATTTGAATATGCATAATGAATATGCATAATACACATTGGGAGCCCTGGTAACCTGACTTGTTAGATTTATGTGCAAATGAGAAATAGTAGATGTCTGTTGAGAACTTTGGGGCATGAGAGCTTCAGACTTTTGGTTTTATGGTTTTGGAATTTAAGTTTGATTTTTAAATCTAGAGTTCATGACTATTGTTATGGAAATTGGTGGATAGTTAATTATGTGTAATTTATGTATTCAGGTAATAAAATGAATCGGGGCACCTGGGTGGCTCAGTCGGTTGAGCGTCCGAATTTGGCTCAGGTCATGATCTCACGATTCGTGGGTTTGAGTCCCGCGTTGGGCTCTGTGCTGACAGCTAGCTCAGAGCCTGTCTTCAGATTCTTTTGTCTCCCTCTCTCTCTGACCCTCCCCTGCTCATGATGTCTCTCTCTCTCTCTCTCTCTCTCAAAAATAAATAAAACATTAAAAGAAATCTTTAAAATGAATCCCTTTGAGGATTCAGGCCTTCCATTATTTTGTTTGTAATTGTACTTACTAATCTACATGATGATGTTATTTTTGCTTGCTGTAAACTAGTGATAATAGTTACATCTCTTTTGGCTAACATAAATTTGCATGAAACACCCATGGAAATTAAAAAACCAAAGTTAGATAATAAATTTTTTCTTTATGTTAAACATGAAAAATTGTAGAAACCCAGTGGATATCTTTGGATTCATTGAAGACTATGGTTTTATGTTATTGGTAAAAAGAAACTGATGTTCAAAATGCTGAGTATATTGTTTATTTTACTTTTATTTTTATAATTAATATTTTTAATGTTTATTTTTGAGAGGGAGATACAGAATGCAAGTGGGGAGGGGCAGAAAGAGGGAGACAATATCTGAAGCAGGTTCCAGGCTCTGAACTGTCAGCACAGAGCCCGACGTAGGACTTGAACTCATGAAACTGAGATCATGACCTGAGCTGAAATCGGACGCCTCATGAACTGAGCCACCCAAGGCACCTGAGTATATTGTTTGTATTATCTCATTATAAATATGACATTTTACTGTATATATGGCAAGATACTTTCTCTTATTACTTTATAGGTTTGTTAGGGATCATTTCAGTATAACTGGAATTCCAGTGTTACCTATTTTCAGTGAACTGTAAAAAAATTAGGTTTCATATTCTGTAAACCTTGCTTTATTGCTTTCAGTTTCCAACAAATATAGGCAACTCATTATTTTATTTTCAATGAAGAAAAATAAAAACTAAATGTAAAGAGAGTTGTTAAGTTTATTAGTAGTCTTTTATTTCATCTATAAAATTGGTATTTCTAATGTTTTCTTTGCTGTGACTTGCTAAGTTAGCATTAATTGGATTAAATGGTAGTAAAGATTTTCTAGGATTGTGTAATGGTCTGGTTCTGTTAATTTCCCATTAGTTGAGGACTATCCAATGACTGTTACTGCTCTTTTATTAAAATTGTATCTCATTTCTCACTTCTCAAGTTTACTAAAAGATTTATATTAATGATTATAAAGAATTTTGTGGTATTGAATGGTTATGTGATTATAGGTTATCTTGACTCAAGTCAAGTTTAGTTATTTTTATTCTATTCATTTTTTAATTTTTAAAATTTATTTTATTTATTCATTTTGAGAGGGGAGAGAGAGAGTGAGCAAGCAGGGGAGGGAACACAGGGAAAGAGAATCTCTGCATTAAGCATGGAGCCTGATCAGGCTTGATCCCACCTGAGCTGACATCGAGTCAGGCACTCAACCAGCTGAGCCTCCTAGGCATTCCAAGATTTAGTTATTTAAAAATTTTTTTAATGTTTTATTTATTTTTGATACAGAGAGAGACAGAGCATGAGAGGGGGAGGGGCAGAGAGAAGGAGACACAGAACTGGAAGCAGGCTCCAGGCTCCGAGCTAGCTGTCAGCACAGAGCCTGACGGGGGGCTCGAACCCACGAACGTGAGATCTGACCTGAGCCGAAGCCGGAGGCTTAACCAACTGAGCCACCCAGGTGTCCCAAGATTTAGTTATTTTAAAGCAGGGACACTGCGTTACATAATCAAGAATCCTTTGGTGTGTATTAAAGGAATTGAAATGGGATTTGGTGATGTATTTAAAAAGATCCGTGGTTATCTTTCTAAATTGGGCTGCATGTTATTTCTTAAAATTTCAGACTTAATTTCATTTAATATATTTTTATGAGTGGTTATAGAATGTGCATATGTGTGTTTAATGTGTGTATGTATCTATAATAAATTGTAAGCTCTATCAAAGTGTAGAGTATTCCTTTAATACAATTTGAAGTCATACAATGAGCAGCAGTGGTTCATTTAAGGAGAAATAGTTCACCTGAGCATTAGGATTGCATATTAGTTAATATGGGGTTATTCTTAAGTCATTTTGGTCATTTTGATCTTTTTTGCTTGTTTGTTAAACTAAAAATCTTTTTCAATTTTAGGGGGAAAAAAATAGTGGCTTTGATGTCCTTTACCATAACATGAAACATGGACAGATATCAACGAAAGAACTAGCAGATTTTGTGAGAGAAAGGTATGTATTTTTTTAGTAAGTCATATAACAGTTCATCATCAAATTAAATTTTAGAATAGAAATGGGAAAATTTTAGATTGGGATTAAAATAATCAAGCACACTTTAAAAAAGTATATCATAGTTACATTTTAAAGTAGTAGTTACCTTGCATCTAGATGATGAGGGCAAAACAGTGGCTCCAAATAACATTGCTAAACTCCTGGTTTGCAAATCACTGCTTGAAAATACATACCCATTTTTCACTGAAAGAGCTAGCAAGATGGTATAATAGAAAAATTGAGAAATTTTGTGGGATAAAATATTATCATTTCTTTAACCAAACATGTCATTAAACATACTAGAATAATTTGAAAAGTTTCCTGAAAATTTTTGAAATGTTTTTAGTTTAATTATGTATTATAACTTTTTAAGGCATTTGTTTATTTATTTAGATTCTAAGTAGGCTCCACACCCATTGTGGGGCTTGAACTCACAACAGTGAGGTCAAGAGTTCCATGCTCTACTGAGTGATCCATCCAGGCACCCCTATAATTTTATTAAAAAAAATGTATAAATAAATATTTTTCCATTCTGCAAATTTGTAAAATGTGATTTTCTTTAAGACTCTTAGATTGTAATAGATTTAAAAACTGTTAAAAGCAATGCTATTTGATTTGATTAAAGCTGTTTTTTGGCTAGGCCCATTTGGTGATTTTTTTATATGAGCACATGTTTTTGCTTTTTTGTTTTTTATTTGAGAGAGAGTACGTGTGCGCATGCAAGCAGGGAGAGGGTCAGATGGAGAGAGAGAATCTTAAGCAGGCTCCATGCTTAGCCTGACATCCTGCAGCCCTGGGATCATGACCTGAGCTGAAATCAAGAGTGTGACGCTCAACTGACTGAGCTACCCCGGCGCCCCTATATGAACACATTTAAAATCTTTATCTTAGGAATATGGGGATATTTTGCCTTTATTTATTTATTTATTTATTTACTTATTTGTTTTTAAAAATTTTATCTTTTAAGTAATCTCTACACCCAATGTGAAGCTTGAACGCACAACTGTGAGATCAGGAATCACATGCTCCATCAACTGAGCCCACCAGATGCCCCAATATTTTGCCTTTTGATATAATACTCCATTCATTGGGGTTTCTGGCTGGCTTAGTTGATGGAGCATGTGACTCTCAGTCTCGGGGTTGTGCATTCAAGCCGCATGTTGGGTATAGAGGTTACTTAAAAAAACAAACAAACAATACTCCATTCATTTCTTCTTTCAGTGATACCTACTCCATGTCTGCTATGTGCCAGGCACTTGTCTGGATTCTGAGAATATAGGGGTAAAGATACAGCTTTTGCTGTCTTAGAGTTTACCAACTAATAGGAATTGGGGGAACAAACTATTTTATGTAAGACCAGTCCTCTTTTGGCTTTCACTTCTCTTTAGAGGTAAGAGGGAATCCAGAAGCTCTAAGTGCTGTGCATAAAGCTGTCCCTCATTAGCTTCTACATCATCACCGACAGGAGTAAGGAAGAGGCCTCAGGATATTGCATCTCCTGGCATGGTCTCTGACTTCCCTTCTCCCCCCACATTTACATCACTACTACAACTACTTAGAGACAGTCAGGGCAGTTGTCATCAGGCCTTTTAGCCTGTTCGCGTCAGTTACCATAAGACGTTTAGGACTCCTCAGTTATCCTCTCTTGTCTAGAATCTAATCCCTTTGTGATTCTGTGGGCAGTGAGACAACCTTCTTTCCACTACTCCTTCCCTACTTCAGTGTTTTCTTTATAGCACTTAAACCCATCAAGATATATGATATTTTACTTATTTGTTTCTTCCCTCTGGAATATAAATCCCACAATGCACAAAGGCACGATTTGTTTAATTTTGTTTTTTGTTTTTAATTTTTAAAAAATTTTTTGTTTTATTACTCTATCTCCTGAGCCTGGGTAAGTGCTTGACTCTTAGTAGGCCATAAGTAAGGATTTTTTTGTCAGAATAAATCTCTGACTTTACTATTCTGACCCAAGCTGTTATTGTTGCCTGAACTGCAACAGTAGCTCATCTTTTTTTTTTCGTTAAGTTTATTTATTTATTTTGAGAGAACGCATGAGCAGGGGAGGAGCTGAGAGAGAGAGAGATACAGAGAATCCTAAGCAGGCTTAGGCTGTCAGCACAGAGCCCAACACAGGGCTTGATCTCCCTGTAAGATCATGACCTGAGCCGAAATCAAGACTTGGATACTTAACGAACTGAGCCACCCAGGTGCCCCAACAGTAGCTCCTCTGTGATCTGTGTACATTCATTCTTACTTCCTTGCAATTTATTCTCTGCACTGTAATTGGAGTGCTTTTTCTAAACGGCAGAGAGGTTTGTTACCTCTCGGTTTAAGGGGAGCCTGGGTGGCTCAGTCAGTAAAGTCTGACTTCAGCTCAGGTCATGATCTCCTGTTTTGGGGATTTGAGCCCCACATCGGGCTCTGTGCTGACAGCGAGCTCAGAGCTTAGAGCCTGTCTTCAGATTCTGTATCACCTTCTCTCTCTGACCCTCCCCTGCTTGCACAGTCTCTCTCTGTCTCTCAAAAATAAATAAAAAACATTAAAAAAAATTTTAATCATTTGAAAATCTTCCCATTACTTTTTTCTTTAAATTTTTTGTTTTTACATTTGTTTTTGAGAGACAGACACAGAGCACCAGTGGGGGAGGGGCAGAGAGAGAATGAGACACAGAATCTGAAGCAAGCTTCAGGCTCTGAGCTGGCAGCGCAGAGCCTGACATGGGGCTCAAACTCACAAACCGTGAGATTATGACCTGAGCCGAAGTTTGACATTTAACTGACTGAGCCACCCAGGCACCCCCAAAATCTTCCCATCACTCTTAATATCTTGCCAACATCTTGGTCTGACCCCAAATTACCTTACAAGCTTTAGTTCATGCCAGAATCCTTTTTCTTTCCTCTCCAGAGATGTCGGCCATTTATTGAAAGACATCTTCCAGTTCAGGCTTTCTACATTCTTATTCCTGTTTTTGCCTAATTAATGCCTATTCTTTAAGCTGAACAATGTGGTCACTTCCTCAGAGATGCTTTCCCTGGTTTCCTTGACTAGGTCAAAAACAGCAATTATAGTATTTCTCAACATCACATACCTCTTTTGTAGTATTTGTAAAATTTTATAATGATTCATTTTTTAATTTGTCTGTTTCCCTATAAAGGGAAAAGTATGTAGTATTCAGCTTTCTCCTAGTGCCTAGTACAGAGCCTGGCATAATTAGATACTCATATTTCTTAAAGGAGTGAATAAGAATGGAAGAAAAGATAGACACATAAACATATACTGTGCCTTATAGATTGTGCATACATTACCTCATTTAACTATTGAAAGTTTCCTTCCATATTATTTTATTTTATTGGCATTTGAAATTTTTTCTTTTATAATTGTCTTTTTTTTCCTTAGTAAAAAAAATTTTTTGTAGTTTATTGTCAAGTTGGTTCCCATATAACACCCAGTGCTCTTCCCCACAAGTGCCCTCCTCCATGTTTATCACCCCTCTTCCCCCTTCAGCCCTCAGTTTATTTTCAGTATTCAAGAGTCCCTCATGATTTGCCTCCCTCCCCTCCCCATGGTCCTCTGTTAATTTTTTCCTCTTGGACTTATGAACCAAAACATATGGTATCTGTCCTCCTATGCCTGACTTAATTTCACTTAGCATGACATCCTTGAGTTCCATCCACATTGCTACAAATGGCCAGATTTTATTCTTTGTCATTGCCATGTAGTACTCCATTGTATATATAAACCGCATCTTCTTGATCTATTCATCGGTTGATGGACATTTAGGCTCTTTCCATGATTTGGCTATTGTTGAAAGTGCTGCTATGAACATTGGGGTACATGTGCCCCTATGCATCAGCACTTCTGTATCCCTTGGGTAAATCCCTAGCAGTGCTATTGCTAGGTCATAGGGGAGTTCTACTGTTAATTTTTTGAGGAACCTCCGCACTGTTTTCCAGAGCCACTGAACCAGTTTACATTCCCACCAACACTGTAGGAGGGTGCCCGTTTCTCCACATCCTCACCAGCATCTATAGTCTCTTGATTTGTTCATTTTAGCCACTCTGACTGGCATGAGGTGGGGTCTCAGTGTGTTTTTGATTTGTATTTTCCTGATGATGAGTGACGCAGAGCATCATTTCATGTGTCTATTGGCCATCTGGATGTCCTCCTTTGAGAAGTGTCTGTTCAGGTCTTTTGTCCATTTCTTCACTGGATTATTTGTTTTTCCAGTATAGAGTTTGGTGAGTGCCTTGTAGATTTTGGATACTAGCCCTTTATCTGATATGTCATTTGCAACTATCTTTTCCCTTTCCGTTGGTTGCCTATTAGTTTTCTTGTTTCCTTTGCCGTGCAGAAGCTTTTTATCTTGATGAAGTCCCAATGGTTCATTTTTGCTCTTGATTCCCTTGCCTTTGGGGATGTGTCAGTAGGAAATTGCTGTGGTTGAGGTTAAGGAGGCTGTTTCCTGCTTTCTGCTCTAGGATTTTGATGGTTTCCTGTCTCACATTCAGGTCCTTCATCCATTTTGAATTTATTTTTCTGTATGGTGTAAGAAAGTAGTCTAGTTTCATTCTTCTGAATGTTGCAGTCCAGTTCTCCCAGCACCACCTGCTAAAGAGGCAGTCTTTTCTCCATTGGATACTCGTTCCTGCTTTGTCAAAGATTAATTGGCCATACATTTGTGGGTCTACTTCTGAGTTCTCCCTTCCATTCCATTGGTCTATGTGTCTGTTTTTGTGCCA
The DNA here is from genome assembly GCF_006229205.1 of Suricata suricatta. Classification (NCBI taxonomy): domain Eukaryota; kingdom Metazoa; phylum Chordata; class Mammalia; order Carnivora; family Herpestidae; genus Suricata; species Suricata suricatta. The sequence continues at coordinate 50,781,504 of NC_043705.1, forward strand.
GTACCATATTGTCTTTGTGATAACAGCTTTGTAGTAGAGGCTAAAGTCTGTGATTGTGAGGCCTCCCATTTTTTTTTTTCCTTCAGTATTACTTTGTCTATTCAGAGTCTTTTGTGGTTCCATACAAATTTTAGGATAGTTTGTTCTAGCTTTGAGAAGAATGCTGGTGCAATTTTGATTGGGACTGCATTGAACGTGTAGGTTGCTTTGGGTAATAATGACATTTTGACATGTTTGTTCTTCTGATCCATGGGCATGGAATGTTTTTCCATTTCTTTGTGTCTTCAATTTCCTTCATGAGTTTTCTGTAGTTTTCATGGTACAGATCTTTTTACATCTTTGGTTAGGTGTATTCCTAGTTATTTTATGGTTTTTTGTGCATTTGTGAATGGGATCAGTTTCTTGATTTCTCTTTCTGTTGCTTCATTATTGGTGTATAAAAATGCAACCAATTTCTGTACATTGATTTTGTACCCTGTAACTTTCATGAATTTGTGGATCAGTTCTAGTAGGCTTCTGGTGGAGTCTGTTGGGTTTTCCGTGTAGAGTATCATGTCATCTGTGAAAAGTGAAAGTTTGACTTCATCTTTGCCAATTCTGATGCCTTTTATTTCCTTTTGTTGTCTGATTGCTGGTGCTAGGACTTCCAGTACTATGTTAAACAACACTGGTGAGGGTGGACACCCCTGTCGTGTTCCTGATCTCAGGGGGAAAGATCTCGGTTCTTCCCCACTGAGGATGATATTAGCTGTGGGCTTTTCATAAATGGCTTTTATGATGTTTGAGTTCCTTCTATCCCAACTTTCATGAGAGTCTTTATAAAGAAAGGATGCTGTATATTGTCAAATGCTTCTTCTGCATCTATTGACAGGATCTTATGGTTTTTATCTTTTCTTTTCTTAAGGTGATGTATCACATTGATGCATTTGCGAATATTGAACCAGCCCTGTAGGAATGAATCCCACTGGGTCATGGTGGATAATTCTTTTTTTTTTTTTAATTTTTTTTTTTTTTGATACAGAGAGAGACAGAGCATGAGAGGGGGAGGGGCAGAGAGAGAAGGAGACACAGAACCGGAAGCAGGCTCCAGGCTCTGAGCTAGCTGTCAGCACAGAGCCTGACACGGGGCTCAAACCCACAAACGTGAGATCTGACCTGAGCCGAAGCCGGAGACTTAACCGACTGAGCCATCCAGGCGCCCCGGATAATTCTTTTTAAATGCAGTTGAATTCGACTTGCAAGTATCTTGTTGAGGATTTTTGTATTTGTATTCATGAAAGATATTGGCCTATAGTTCTCTTTTTTCGCTGGTCTCTGTCTGATTTGGGAATCAAAGTGATGCTGGCTTTGTAGAATCAGTCCAGAAGTTTTCCTTCCATTTCTATTTTTTGGAATAGCTTGAGAAGAATGGGTATTAAATCTGATTTAAATGCCTGGTAGAATTATCCAGGGAAGCCATCTGGCCCATGGGTTTTATTTGTTGGGAAATTTTTTGATAACTGATTCAGTTTTTTCACTACTTATAGGTCTGTTCAGATTTTCTCTCTCTTCCCATTTGAATTTTGGTAGTACATGTGTGTTTAGGAATTTGTCCATTTCTTCTAGGTTGTTCAGTTTGTTGGCATATAATTTTTAATAGTATACCTTGATAATTGTTTGTATTTCTGAGGGATTGGTTGTAATAAGTCCATTTTCATTTGTGATTTTGTCAGTTGGGTGCTCTCTTTTTTCTTTTTGAGGAGCCTAGCTAGAGGTTTATCAGTTTTGTTTATTTTTTTAAAAAACCAACTTTTGGTTTCATTGATCTGTTCAACTGTTTTTTAACACATCTTTAAAAAAATCTTTTTTAAGAATTTATTTATTTTTGAGAGACAGAGAGAGACAGATCATGAGCAGAGGAGGGGCAGAGAGAGAGGTGGACATAGAATCCGAAGCAGGCTCCAGGCTCTGAGCTGTCAGCATAGAGTCCAATGCGGGGCTTGAACCCACGAACTGTGAGATCATGACCTGAGCCGAAGTCGGACACTCAACCAACTGAGCCACCCAGGTGCCCCTCAACTGTTTTTTTGATTCTATATTGTTTATTTCTGCCCTGATCTTTATTGCTTCCTTTCTTCTGCTGTGTTTGGGGTACTCTTGCTGCTCTGCTTCTAGTTCCTTTAAGTGCGCCATTAGATTTTGTATTTGCGTTTTTTCTAGTTTCTTGAAATAGGCCTGGATTGCAGTGTACTTTCCTCTTAGGACTGCCTTTGCTGCATCCCAGAGTTTGGATTGTTGTGTTTTCATTTTCATTTGTTTCCATATATTTTTAAATTTCTTCTTTAATTGCCTGATTGGCCCATTTGTTCTTTAGTAGGGTGTTCTTTAATCTCCATGTTTTTGGAGGGTTTCCAGACTTTTTTTTGTGATTGATTTCAAGTTTGATAGCATTGTGATCTGAAAGTGTGCATGGTATGAGCTCAATTTGTTTATATTTATGGAGGGCTGGCTGCTCTATGACCCAGTATGTGATCTATCTTGGAGAATGTGCCATGCACACTTGAGAAGAAGGTGAATTCCCTAGCCTCAGGATGTAGAGTTCTAAATATATCTGTCAAATCCATCTGGTCAAATGTGTCATTCAGGTCCATTGTTTCTTTAGTGATTTTCTCTCTGGTTGATCTATCCATTGCTGTAAGTGGAGTATTAAAATCCCCTGCAATGAGCACATTCTTATCAATAAGATTGTTTCTGTTTGTGATTGTTTTTCAGTATTTGGGTGTTCCTGAATTCGGCATACAGATGTGTATAATTGTTAGCTCTAACTGATGGAAAGACCCTGCAATTATTATATAATGCCCTTCTCCATCTCTTTTTACTGCCTTTAAAGTCCAGTTCGTCCAACTAGATTATGGCTACTCCGGCTTTCTTTTGACTTCCAGTTGCGTGGTAAATATTTCTCCATCCCCTTACTTTCAATCTGAAGGTGTCTTCAGGTCTAAAATGAGTCTCCTGTAGACAGCAAATAGATAGATTTTAGTTTTCATCCATTCTGCTACCCTGTGTTGTTTGATTGGAGCATTCAGTCCATTTACATTCAGTGTCATTATTGAAAAATATGGGTTTAGATTCATTGTGTTCTCTGTACGGTTCATGCTTGTAGTGGTGTCTCTGATACCTTGTATTCCTTGCAACATTTCCCACTTAAGAGTCTCTCTTAGGATTTCTTGTACAGCTGGTTTGGTGGTGATGAATTCTCTCAACTTTTGTTTATTTGGGAAAACCTTTATCTCTCCTTCTATTTTGAATGACAAGCTTGCTGGATAGATTCTTGGCTACATATTTTTTCTGTTCATCACATTGAAGATTTCCCGCCATTCGTTTCTGGCCTGCCAAGTTTCAGTAGATAGGTCTGTAACTATTCTCTCTTTATCCTTATATTTTGCCAGTTTCACAATGATAGGTCATGCAGAAGACTGATTCAAGTTACGTCTGAGGGGAGTCCTCTGTGCCTCTTAGATTTCAATGTCTATTCGTTTTTTTTTCCAGATTGGGGAAGTTCTCAGCTATAATTTGTTCAAGTACCCCTTCAGGGCCTTTCTCTCTCCTCTTCTTATGGAATTCCTATGCTATAGATATTGTTCTGTTTGATTGCATCACTCAGTTCTCAAATTCTCCTTTTGTGCTCCTGGATCAATTTATCTCACTTCTTTCTCAACTTCTTCTTCTTCTATAATTGTGTCTTCTAATTCACCTATTCCCCCCTCTGCCTTTTCAATCCATGCAGTGGCCGCCTCCCTTTTTTTATGCATCTCATTTATGGCATTTTTAAATTCATCACACCTGTTTTTAAGGTCCATAATCTTTGTAGCAGTAGCTTCTGTGATGTCTTCCATGCCTTTTTCAAGCCCAGCAATTAATTTTATGACAATTGTTCTAAATTCTTGGTCAGTTATGTTGCTTCTGCCTGTTTTGAGCAATGCTTTAGCTGTCTTTTCTTCCTGGAATTTCTTTGGAGGAGAGTTCTTCTGTTACGTCATTTTGGCTGGCTTTCTGTCTCTTGTAAGTTTTAAAAGCTTGTTATGTGCTCTGCACCTGTGAGTTCTGCTATATTAAAGGAGGCTCATTGACTGTCCATGCCCTGTCCATTCAGGAAGTGTTCTTTTAATAGTGTCCCTTGGTCTCGTTGCGCCTTTGGTTATTTTATTTCCCTACTCATAGTGATATTTGGGACTCTCCACCATGTGTACCTTGACTAGTTTTTTGAGGTAGCCCTGGAGAGGACAGACAAATTGGGAACTAAAGCATGCAAACGCACAGAAAGATCAAACAAACAAGAAAACTGAAAGGAAAAGAAACTGAAAAAAAAAACAACCAAAAACAACAAAAGACAAAGGACTGTCTAAAAGCATAAAACCAGAAATCCCAGCTACAAATAAGAGCAGGGTGGGGACAGTGCTGATGGAAGAGCATATACAAAGAGAGAAATGACAGGGGTGGGGAGAAAGAAATTGAACATTGACCAGGCAGAGAGACTCAAAGGCTTAATTCAGAAAGAGAAAAAGGAGAATATGGTAGGAGGCGGTGAGAAAGAAATGAAGATAATGTTACCCAGAGAAACTATATAGTCTGATTATTCCAGAGAGAGGAAAGGAAGGTAACGAAGGAGGTATAGAATATGCATCAAGAGGATGGATTAATGTGACTGTTTAAGCAAACCTATAACAGAGTGCCCAGTCCAGCAGAGGGGAGAGATTAGAATGAGATAAGGGAGAATATATCTGAATAGCAAGAATTGATTAAGAGTTCATTACCACAGTGCATCAGTGTTGATCTTTCCCTGGGCTCTGGTAAAAAAAAAAAAAAAAAAAAAAAAAAGAAAGAAAGAAAGAAAAGAAGAGAAGGAAAAACAGCTCTCCAGCGCGGATGGGCATGGACTGGTGTAGGCAGGTCTCGCCTCCACCGCGAGTTTCGCAGGCCGCTCCTTGAGGCCCTGCCCTGGTGGTTGTGGGGAGTAAAATGGCAGTGCCCTAGTCCTTTCTTGAGCCAAGCATTGCAAATCACTCTTTTGGGTCTGTTCTCCCTGTGCCACGGTCGGAGCCAAGGTGGGCCATGTTCTGTGTCCCAAGACCAGCCTCATTTCCAGATCTTAGTCCCTGTGCTTTAATGATACCACCTGAAATGTAATCTCGCAAGCCCAAGCTGGGGTGCTTCCTAGCCGGGGATCAAGTAGGGGATCAATTTCTCCTGATGCCGACGAGGACCAGGGCACCCAGCCCAAAGAAAGCTCTGCAGTTAGAGATAGGATCTCTCTCCAGATGCCCTGCGGTTAGAGATAGGATGATAAGATCCCTCTCAGTCCTGGGCAGAGGTTTTTCTCTTCTCCAGGGACAGTACTATGTGCAGTTTCAGCCACTTTCTCTTCCCCTTGTCTCTCCGCAGAGGGGGCCCTCTCCCCGCCGCCGAGCCTCTGTGTCCCAGCCCTTTTTTATCTTTTCCAGTTAGCAATCATGCACCTATAAGGCTGTCTTCTTAGTGGACTCTGCCTTTTTTCCTCCCAGACTCTTCATACTTCCATTTTATTTTATTTATTTATTTTTAATGTTTTATTTTTGATACAGAGAGAGACAGAGCTTAGAGGGGGAGGGGCAGAGAGAGAAGGAGACACAATACTGGAAGCAGGCTCCAGGCTCTGAGCTAGCTGTCAGCACAGTGCCTGATGCGGGGCTCGAACCCACGAACATGAGATCTGACCTGAGCCGAAGTCGGAGGCTTAATCGACTGAGCCACCCAGGTGCCCCCATACTTCCATTTTAGAGATCAGAAAATCAGGGCCCAGAAAGGTTGATTTCCCAAGTCAGTCATTCCGAGTTTTCTCTCCTAGGACCATCCTCTCCTTCCTACTGGTCTCCTCCCTACCTGTCTCCTCCCTTCTTCTGTCTTATATTCCTCTCCCTTTCCTCTTTTCCTCCCTTTTCCCTTCCTTCTTCCTCTCTTTCTTCCAACAGCTTTATTGAAGTATAATTGACATACAATATACTACATATTTAAAGTGTATAATTTGATAAATTTTGACATATACATATATACTCATGACTCATCACCGCAATCGAGGTGGTGAACATATTCATCACCTTCTTTATAATTCCTCACTCTTTTTTCTCTCCCTCATCCCTAAACACCCACTCATTTAGGTTAATTTGTCGTTTCTAGAATTTTATGTGAATGGAATATACAGGGTATATGCTGTTATCTAGTACTTTTCCTCAGTATAATTATGTTGAGATTGATCCATGTAGTTGTACTCATACCTTGCTACTGTTGAGTAGTACTCCATTTATGGATACCATAATTTATCCATTCATCTGTCAAAGGAAGTTAGTTGTACCTATCTTTTGAACTTTGTATTAATTACATCAATTTAATCATATAATAGTTATTTTATCTTCTGTTACTTGGCATGTTTATGAGAGTCATTGTATTGAGTTTAGTTTAAATCGTTTGCAATGCCATGTAAAACTAAATATGCCAAAATGTATCTTCTGCTAGTGACAGAAACTTGGGATGTTTCCAGTTTATTTTGCTATTACAAGTAATATTGCTTTGAATATTTTTACACATGTGTCTTGGTATAAATATACATGTATTTATATTAAATATATACTTTGAAATAGAATTGTCAGGTGATTAAGTAAGTTTATGTTTAACCGTAGTCGGTGATTGCAAAGAATTTTCCAAGGTGTTTTGTACTAGTTCATGCCAGCAGCAGCCTTGGTTCAGAGTTCTGGTTGTTCCATGTCCTCATCACCATGTGGTATTGCCAGTCTTTTAATTTTGATTCATTGGATAAGTAGTAGAACAGGTATCCCCCACTTTTTAGAAGTTTGTGATATGCCACTTGGCTTTTGTGAAAGATCTACATTGGTACCTGTTTTTCCTGACCCAAGAGAAATCTGAAGAGGATTTTTGCTTTTACAAAAAACTGGCAGAACGCGAACATAGCATTCAGTGTTTGTTTTGCAAGGAGGTCTTGTGGAAGCAGTGTACGCAGTGATTGTGGCACTGCCAAATCCTGTTCCTGGGATCTTTACCCTGTATCTCAGCATTAAGCTGCCATAGTTTTGAGTTGTGTCTTTGAGCATCTGTGCTTTATCTCAATTTATTTTGTGCATCTGTTAGCAAGATGTGTCCTGTGGTATCAGAAAAGCCTAAGAGGGGTAATTTTTTGGGTCTGGGGAAGCTGAAAAATTTTTCCATATAAATTAATGGTAATTGCCTCTTTGCTTTATACCATTTTGATTTATGAAACATTTCATAGGAAGGCTTTACTTTTGGATAGTGAGGGATACCTAATACCTTATTGTGGTTTTAATATGCATTTCCCTGATGAATAATGAGCTTGACATCCTTTCATATGTTCATTGGTCATTTGCATTTTCTCTTTCATGAAGTACCTGTTCATCTCTTGTATATATTTTTTAGTTTTTCCCATCTTTAAAAAAATAAATTGAAAGAGCTTTTTATTTATTTTGGGGGGAAACAGTTTGTTGGTAAGCTGTTTATATATAAATGCCCTTGATTTTCATATACTGACTTTGTGTCTAGCAACCTTGCAGTTCTTGCTTATTCTGATAATTTATCTGTAGATTGTTTTGGATTTTCTACGTGAGCAATCATCTTGTACAAATGACGTTTTACATCTCCCTTTCCGATCCTTATACCATGTATTTACTTTTCTTGACCTCTCATACTGGCTGATACCTCAGGTATAATGCTGAATAGAAATGGTAATGGCAGGTGTCCGTGTCTCCCAGTCTCGCATTTCACTCTTAAATATGATATATTTATTCTAGTTTTTTTCTCTACTGTTAGATTATAGGAATTTCCTTTTTTATATTGTTTTGTAAGGTTTTAATTTCTTTCTTTTTTTTCTTAAAATTCTGCATGGATGTTGAATTTGGTCAAATGGTTTTCCTGTATCCATTGATATGGTGTGTTTTTCTTTTTTCTTTTTTCCCCTCTTTTGTTAAAATCTGACTTACATTGGACTTTTAAAAAGATTTTATTTTATTTTTTATTTTTAAATTTTTATTTATTTCTTTCTTTTTGAGAGAGACAGCATCAGTAGGGGAGGCGTACAGAGAAGGGGAGACAGATAATACTAAGCAGGCTCTGTGCTGCCAGTGTAGAGCCTGATGAGGGTCTTGAATTCACGAAACTATGAGATCATGACCTTAGCCAAAACCAAGAGTCAGATGCTCAACTGACTGACCCACCCAGTTGCCCTGTTTTATTTTTTTTTTTTAGTAATCTCTATACCCATTGTGGGACTTGAACTTACAACCCCAAAATCACAAGTTATGTGCTCTCCTGACTTCAGCCATCCAGGTGCCCCACATTGAATTTTGAATGTTAGACTAACTTCTCATTCCTGATATAACCCAACTAGGTGGAGATGTATTATCACTTTTATATATTGGTGAATCAGTTTGCTATTTTATTTAGGATTTTAGCATCTATATTTGTGATTGAAATTGGCATGAAAATTTCCTTTACCTGTCTTTCTTAGGTTTTGTTATCAAGATTTGTTGGCCTTATAAAATGAGTTGGGGACCATACCTAATTTTTTTATTTTCTGAAAAAAATATGTGACAGATTATAGTTTCTTCTTTATGTGTTTCATTAATTTTGCAGATAAACCCACTGAGACTTGAAATCATCTAAATAGGAAGGTTTCTAATTACATATTTAATTTCTTGACTAGTTATAGGACTATTTGGATATTCTAGTTCTTCTGTTTGATAAGTTATATTTTTAAGGAATTTTTTCCATTGCATCTATACTTCAAAATTTATTGGCAAAAACTTACTCTTAATATCTTTTTGTGAGCTGGTTGTTTTTGTTTTTTAAAAAATGTTTATTTTGAGAAAGAGCATGACCAAGAGATGGCAGAGAGAGGGCGAGGGAGAATTGCAAGCAGGCTCCATGATGTCATCCCAGGGCCCGATGTGGGGCTTGATCTCATGAACTGTGAGAGATGATTACTTGAGCCAAAATCAAGAGTCGGCCACTTAACTGACTGAGCCAGTCAGGCCCCCTCTTTTGTGAACCTTTTAAATGTCTGGTGGATCTGTACTAGGTGTCCCCTTTTCATTCTTGGCATCTGTTGTTCGTGCCTTCTCTGTATTTTTTGATCAGTCTCTATTGTCACTTGTTGGTTTTAAAAGTTTTTATAAAGAAGCAACTATTGGCTTTGTTGATCCTTTTGAATATTTATTTTTTATTTCATTATCTTTCTGTTCCTTATCTCTTTTGACTTTGTATTCAGTTTGTTCTTTTTCTAACTTTGAGATAGATGTGTGACAATGATTTTCAACGATTTTTACATTTTTCAAGATTATTATTTTAATATTCTTGAGAAAGAGAGAGCACATGCATGATGAGCAGGGGAGGGTCAGAGAGAGAGAGGGAGATACAGAATCTGAAGCAGGCTCCAGGCTCTCAGCTATTAGCACAGAGCCCATTGCAGGGCTCTAACTTAGGAGCTGTGAGATCATGACCTGAGCTGAAGTCGTACGCTTAACTGACCCAGGCACCCAGGCACCTCAAGAATTTATGTTTTAAGAGGCACCTGGGTGACTCAGTTAGTTGAGTGTCCGACTTCAGCTCAGGTCATGATCTCATAGTTCGTGGGTTAGAGCCCAGCATCCGTGCTGACTGCTATCTCGGTTCTGGAGCCTGCTTCGGATTCTGTGTCTCTTTCTCTGCCCCTCCCCTGTTCACGCTCTGTTTCTAAAAAATAAATAAAGTGTTTAAAAAAAAAAAAAAAGGAACTTATTTTAAGGTAATCTCTACACTCAATGAGGGCTCAAACTCCAAACCCCAGGATCAAGACTCACATGCTCCACTGACTGAGCCAGCCAGATGCCCCAATGTTTTTTCCTTTCTGATATATTCATTTAAATCTTTAAATTTCCCTCAAGCATTGCTTTGTTATGCTTCACTAGTTTTGAGTAATAGGATTTTCATTATATTTAATTTAAAGATATTTTAGGTTTCCTTGTGCTTTCTTCTTTGCCATCCTTGGTTATTTAGAAGTAAATATATAAATAAATACATATATAATATATATTTATATTATTTGTTTTTGTTATTATTTTTGTTTTTGAGAGAGAGCTTGAGTGCAGGAGAGCGAAAAGCAGAGAGATTGTTAAGCAGGCTCCACACCCAGCATGGAGTGCAGCATGGGGCTCAATCTCATGACCATGAAATCATGACCTGGGCCGAAATCAAGAGTCAGAAGCTTAACCAACGGAGTCACCCACGCACCCCTAGAAGTATATTTTTAAATTTTCAAATATGTGTTTATTTTTAAAGGTATATTATAGCTCATGATTAATTGCATGTGGTTAGAGAACATACTTTGTATGATTTCAGCATTTGGAAATTTGCTCACATGTGGGTTATGGACCAGAATAGAGTTAGTATTGGTAAATATATGCATGTACCTGAAAAGACTGTATTTTGCATTTGTGGTTTATATGTATTTATTAGGGTAAGTTTGTGCATTCTGTTGTTCAACTCTGATACATCCCCACTGGTTTTGTTTTTTTATCCTGTTTGTTTTATCCATTCCTAAGAGAGTTATATCGAAAATCTATTTTGATTGTGATTTTTCTGTTTATCCATATAGTTGTGTCCGTTTTCACTTATATATTTGAACCATGTTAGTAAGTGGATACAAATTTTTTTTTCTTTTTAATTTTTTTTAAATGTTTATTTTTGAGAGATAGCATGCTCATGTGAGCCACAGGGAGGAGCAGAGCGAGGGAGACAGGATCCAAAACGGGCTCTGTGCTGGCAGGAGAGAGCCAATGTGGGGCTTGAACTCATGGAACCATGAGAACATGACCACAGCCAAAGTCAGATGCTTGACTGACGGCGCCACCCAGGCACCTCCAAATTCTTTTTTTAATTGAGGTATACTTGACACACAGTGTTAACATTAGACTCAGGTGTACAACATAGGGATTTGACAGCCGTATGCTTTATGTTGTACTTAGGAGTATGTTTCTGTACCATTGATTATGTTTTTTATGCTGTACCTTTCATCCCCATAACTTATTCATTCCATAACTGGAAGCCTATACCCTCCACTCCCCCTCACCTATATTTCTCCCCACTCCTTCCCTCCAGCAACCACCAGTTTGTTTTTTGTATTTATAGGTCTGTTTCTGTTTCTTGTTTATTTGTTTTGTTCTTTAGATTCCACATATAATTGAAACTGTATGGAATTTGTCTGATTTATTTCACTTAGGGTAATACCCTCTAGGTCCATGTGTGTTGTTGCAAAGGGCAAGATCTCATTTTTCTTTATGGATGGCTGAGTAATTATATATCGATCCATCCATCCATTCGTCCCACATTTTCTTTATCCATTCATCTAACAGTGGACATCCAGGTTGCTTCCATATCTTGGGTATAGTAAATAATGCTGCAGTTAAACATAAGGATACATATATCTTTTCTTTTCTTTTTTTTTTTTAAATTTTTTTATTGTCAAATTGTTTTCCATACAACACCCAGTGCTCTTCCCCTCAAGTGCCCTCCACCATCACCACCACCTCTCCCCCCCCCCCCCCCCCCCCCCCCCCCCCCCCCCCCCAACCCTCAGTTCATTCTCAGCATTCAATAGTCTCTCAAGTTCTGCATCCACCTATATCTTTTCAAGTTAGAGTTTTTCGTTTTCTTTGGGTAGATAGATACCCGGTAGTAGAATACTGGATTGTATGGTATTTTATTTTTTGAGGAACCTCTATAGTATTTTCCATAGGGGCTGCATGAATTTACATTCCTAGCAAGAGTGCATTAGGTTTCCTTTTCTTTTAATTATTATTATTATTACCTATTCTGACTTGTTCGATGTAGTATCTTATTGTGGTTTTGATTTGCATTTCTCTGTTGATTTGTAGTCTTGAGCATCTTTTCATGTGTCTCTGGGTCATCTGTATGTCTTCTTTGAAAAAAATGTCTTTAGTTTTTCCGGGTGAGTACAGATTTAGAACTATTACATCTTCCGGACGAACTGTACTTCTTATCATTTTGAAGTGTCCTTTATATCTCTGGCATTGTTTTTTGCCTTGAAGTTTACTTTGTTTTTATTGTATCATCAGTTTGCTTTTGGTGAGTATTCACCTGGTATATGTCTTTGCTGTGTCCTTTTGGTGTAGTTGTGTTTCTTATTTTTAAAGGCACTTTGACAGTCTTTTTATTTTTATTTTAATAAAAGCATTCAGTCTATAACATACAGTACAATTGCAGATATATTTGGGTTCAGATCTTTGGTCTCAGAAGTTGTCACACTTTTTATATAAAGGTCCAAAAAGTAAATATTTTAGGCTTCGTGTGTCATCTGATCTCTCTTGCAGGTATTCGACTCTGCTGTTTTAGTACAAAAGTAGTCATAGCCTACATGTAAATAAATGAGCTTGGCTCTGCCCTCATAAAACTTAATGAGAACAAAAATGGGCCATTATTTGGTTGATGGTCTTGTAAGTTGCCGACCTCTATGTTATTTTAGTATTTGCTATTTGTTCTACTTGTTTTGTATTTTTTTCTCTTCTTTCTTGCCTTTTGGTCTCGTTTTTTTTAAATTTTTGTTCTTTTATTAGTTTAGAACTAAAACCTTCTTTTACTATTCTTTTAGTGGTTATCCTAGAGATTATAAAATACTTAATTGAGCTATTAACAATTAATGATTGATCCTTTTACCCTCTTTCTGAAAATGTAGGAACCTTAGAATGCTGTCACTTCCTGACTTAAAGCCTTATAGGCCATTTGTGTATGTATGTATTTAACTTTGTTCTATGAAAATTGAAATTTTTCCATTAAACACTTTTTTGGGGAAATATACACTTATATACTGTTTTTGTTGTTTATTTGTTTACCTTTTTATTATGGAAAATTCAAACCGTACAAAATGCAGAAAATATATGAACCATGAAATAATGAACTATAATACAGTTTCAGCAATTTTTGATATTTTGCTAGTGCTGCTTAAAGCATTTCCCTGGCATCAAATTGTTATGTTTATGTTTTTTTATATGTATCTCTAATACCTAAGGACTGATATTATTAGTCCTCTAATAAAATTAACTGTAACTTAGAAAATATTTTCTAATATCTAATCCCGCTGATTTTTTCAAATAAGGTTGTTACATAGTTTATTCGTCTATATTCTTAGTATTTTTGGATAGTCATTATTTAGATTTATTAAAATTATTTAATTTTTCTCTGATACTTTGTCCTTTTTCTCTTGTTTTTCACTTTTCTGTTTTAAAAATATCTCTTAAATATTTCTTTTAATGTGTATTTTCTGTTAATGAATTCTCAATTTTTATTAGTCTCATCATATCTTTATGTTCATTTCAGGAACTTTATATTATGGACAGCTTCAAACACATATAAAACTCAGAAGTCATGAACTTAATATAATTCACTTATGTGTTGTAATCTCTGAGCATGAATACTTATCAAACCACAATCAGTCTTGTTTCATCTATTTTATACTATTGAGTTGTTATGAAGCAAATCTCAGATTCAGAAACATTACATTTTATCCACTAGTATTTCAGAGGTATCTATAGAAAATAAGAGCTTTTTAAAAAAAATATAACCACAATATGTTATCTAAAATTTTATATTAACTCCCTAATATCAGTAAATATTCAGTCAGTGCTTTGTTTTCTTCAGTTGTTATATATGCACAGTACATGTGGTTGATTTCCTCCAGTTAGGATCCCAGGAAGATTTACACATTTTGTTTGGTTGATAGGATTTTTGAAATGCTTAATCTCTAGATCTATCTCTCCACAGCCTTCATAATTTTTAATTTCATTTTAGAAACCAGATTTTTTTTTTTGTTCTGTAGAGGGTCCACCATCCTGGAATATCTTAATTGCATATCCATGGTTTTATTCAGTATTTTTCTTTGCTTATTTCCTATAAATTCTCATTTAAAATTAGCAGCTTGATCAAACTTGAGTTCAGTATTTTGACAAGAATAATTCATAGGTGGAGTTGTGTACTTCACTGGAGGCATGTAATTTCTGGTTATATCTATTTCATTATGTTAGTAGCTATTGATCATCACCTAAATCCATGATTTCATTAATGTTTTTTTTCTTTTAATTTTTTAAATGTTTGTTTATTTTTGAGAGAGACAGAGACAGAACATGAGTCGGGGAGGGGCAGAGAGAAAGACACAGAATCTGAAACAGGCTTCGGGCTCCAAGCTGTCAGCACAGAACCCGACATGAGTCTTGAACTCATGGACCGTGAGATAATGACCTGAGCCGAAGTTGGATGTTCAACTAACTGAGTCACCTAGGTGCCCACCATTAATGTTTTTTGTTTACATTTATGTTTTTGCTGGTATTGGATTCTAGTTGGCAGATTTTTTTGGTAAGGTTTTTTTTTCCTCTCTTCTTAGAACAGCTTTAGGTGTACAACAAAATTGAGAGGAAAATATGGAGATAATCCTGTTTGTTCCCTGCCCTTAACTTACACATGCATAGCCTCCCCTATCATCAACATTATTTACCAGAATGGTATGTTTAATTTATTTTTGAGAAAGAGAATGTGCAGAAGGGCAGAGAGAGAAGGAGAGAGAGAGAATCGCAAGCAGGCTCTGTGTTGTCAGCACAGAGCCCGATATAGAGCTTGAACCTACGAACCGTGAGATCATTCATTACCTGAGCCGCAACGAAGATTTGGGCACTTAACTGACTGAGCCACACAGAGGCGCCTTAAAAGAATTAAAACAATTTTTTTTTAATGTTTATTTTTGATAGAGCACAAGCGGAGGAGGGGCAGAGAGAAAGACAGACACAGAATCTGAAACAGGCTCCAGGCTCTGAGCTGTCAGCCAAGAGCCCATCATAGGGTTCGAATTCAGACTGAGATCATGACCTGAGCCAAAGTTGGATGCTTAACTGACTGAGCCACCCAGGTGCCCCTCCCCCAATTTTTATTTTTAAAATTTTTAATTGAAGTATAATTGATATACAAATTTATATTAGTTTTAGGCATACAATATAGTGAATTGACACTTATATACACTACAAAAAGTTCACCACTGTAAGTGTGGTTACAGTCTGTCACCAATAGTTTTTCCAATATTGTTGACTCTTATTCCTTATGCTGTACTTCTCATACTCATAACTTATTTATTTTATAACTGGAAGTTTGTACCTCTTATTCCCCTTGACCTATTTTTTCCATTTCCCACCATCCCCTAGAATGGTACATTTTTTTTTTTAACCGAAGATGAACGTACATTGATACATCATAATGACCCAAAGTTCATTATTTTACCTTGGGGTTCACTCTTGGTATTGTACATTATATGGTTTGGACAAATGATAATGGCATAGATCCATCATTACAGTATAATATAGAATTTATGACTGTCCTAAGAATTCTTTGCATTCTTTTGTATTGTTTTCATAGTTCGGTTTTTTCCAGATGTTATATAATTGAAATCATACAATATGTAGTAGGCTTTTCAGATTGCCTTCTCTCACTTAGTAGTATATATTTACGGTGCCACTGTCTTTTCATACCTGGTAGCTCATTTCTCTTTAATACTGCATAATAGTCCATTGTCTGGATGTATCACAGGTTATCCATTTACCCACTAACGGATATCTTGGTTGCTTCCAAGTTTTGGCAGTAGAGAATAAAGCTATTATAAGCATCTGTGTGCGGGTTTTTGTGTAGACATAAATTTCCAACTCCTTTGGGTGGATACCAAGGAACTCCATTGCTGGTTTATATAGTAAAAGAGTATGTTTAGTTTTATAAGTAACCCT
This sequence comes from Suricata suricatta, assembly GCF_006229205.1. Classification (NCBI taxonomy): domain Eukaryota; kingdom Metazoa; phylum Chordata; class Mammalia; order Carnivora; family Herpestidae; genus Suricata; species Suricata suricatta. The sequence goes on from NC_043705.1 coordinate 50,797,355, forward strand.
CAAACTGTCTTCCAAAGTGGCTCTATCCTTTTGCATTTCTGTTAGCAACGAATGAGAATTCCTTTGCTTTACATCCTTGCCAGTATTTGGTTTTCTCAGTGGTTCAGACTTTGGTCCTTCGAATAGGTTTGTAGTCATATCTTGTTTTAATTGATATTTTCCTGATGATATGATGTCTAACATTTTCATATGCTTATTTGCCATCTGTGTATCTTTTTTTTTAGTGAGATGTCTTTTAAGGTCTGTGGCCCATTTTTTAATCAAGTTTTCTAAGAGTTCTTTGTAATGTGAAATAACAGTCTTTTTTCAGATGTGTCTTTTGCAAATAGTTTCTTCCAGCCTCTGAATTCTTTTTCTCGACACTGTCTTTCACCAAGCAGAAGTTTTTAATTTTAATGAAGTCTACCTTATCATTGATTTCTGTCATATATTTTTCTTTGGTGTTTATGTAAAAACATATCACCCAAGACATCATACCCAAGGTCTTCTAGGTTTTCTCTTCTGTTTTTCCTAGGAGTTTCACAGTTTGTGTTTTACTGGATTTAAAATAAAATGGAAGATCATTCTAGTATCTACTGTTGAGATGTTAGCTATCGGTAATTATTTCTTCTTTTTTAGAGGTAACATCAGTGGTTGGAAGGGTTTAGCTGCTTTTAAGATCTTTTAGTCTTTAATTTTCAGAAGTTTTACTATGAGTAGGTATAGACATAGTTTTACCTTGAGATATAGGTATCTTTTCATTTATCCTCTCAGGGTTTGTTGGGCCATTTGGATCTGTGGTTTGATACCTTTTGTCAGTTTTGGAAAATTGTCCATTATTACTTCTGACAATATTTCTTCTGACCCATTTTTTACCCTTTTACATGTATGTTAGAGTTTTTTACTTTGTCCTTTGTTCTTTCTGTTTTCCAGTCTTCCATTTCTCTTCTGTCTTTTCCATTCTTTTGTCTCTCTGAGCTTTATACCAAGTTAGAGTCTTCTCAGCTCTTCTGGTTTATATTTTTCAGATACAGAATTTGTATCTTTTTTCAAATTTGCTAGGATTTCCTTCTTTAAAAATGATTTCCATTTCTCTACTGAAATTCTTGATTTAATGGACTGTCTCCTTGAACATAATACATGAACTCATAAAGTCTAAGCTTTATAATCTCAGCATTTGAAACACTGCTGGCTTGTTCCTCCTGGTTTTCATTCATTTGTCATACTTGCCTCATGGTTTTATGAGTGTATGTAAGCCATCTATACAGGACCCAATATCAGGATTTGAAAAGGTATGGTTTGCAGTCCCTTTGAGAGCTTACTTACTTAATGTTCATTCTTACTCTTTGAGTCTCAAAGAGTATGGATTTCCCATGTTTACCATCTTTGGCAAGTCTGAATCTAGTTTCGTTTCCCTTACTCTGTGCGATATTGAAAAACTCTGCTACACTTCTCAGTTTCAGCTGCTGCTTCTAGATCCCCCCAGGGAAAAACTGACCCACATATCTGACTTACTTCTCTGGATATCCTTCTCTTAAATTTTGGCTTACTCTGTGTGTGCGTGTGTTTATTTCTGAGTGGGGGGGGGGAGGGAGGGAGAAGGAGAGGGAAGGAGGGAAAGAGAAGGGCAGAGAGACAGGGAGACACAGATCTGAAGTAGGTTCCAGGCTCTGAGCTGTCAACACGGAGCCCATAGTGGGGCTTGAACTCATGAAGCATGAGATCATGAACTGAAGTTGGATGCTTAACCAACTGAGTCACCCAGTGGCCTCATTGGCTTACTCATTCTTAACTGCCTTCTTAGCTTCTGTTTCCTGTTAGCTCCCTTTCTTTGTATTTTTTCTGGCTTTCCTCATCAGTAGTTTTTTTTTTTTTCTATCAGTTTACTATTGCTAGAGATTGAATCATTTTTTATACTGTTAAACTTATCATCGAAATAGTAATTTTTTTTTTCCTGTATTAACTCTCTTTAGATGATCAAAGTACCTCCTTGTGATAAAGTTTATTTAAAAGACACACAAAAGTTTAAGGAGCAAAAAAAAGTCACAGTCCCATCAGTAGAGGCAGTTGCTAATAATAGTTCTTTTTTGTTAGAGAGCTGATTTTTGTGTGCATGGGTTGGGGAAGAGTTTGAAGATAAGCTTAGTTTGAATATTCTGAGTTTGAGGGGATTAAAGTACTTAAATAGGGTTATGCTTGAGGCATTTAGGTATTAAACAGCTGGTTTGATGCAAGAACAGTGTGGAGATCTGGATTTGGACGTTAAAAGCCGAAAGTTTCAGGGCACCTGAGCACCTGAGCAGTTCAGTCAGTTAAGTGACTGACTCTTGGTTTCAGCTCAGGTTGAGATCTCATGGTGTGTGTTTGAGCCATGCGCCAGGCTCTGGACTGACGGGGCAGAACCTACTTGAGATTCTCTCTCTCCTGTCTTTGTCCCGCCCCTGCTCACTTGTGCACGCGCTCTCTCTCTCTCTCTCTCTAAGTAAATAAATATTTTTTTAAAAAAGTTAGTTGAACCTGTCAAAAAGGTCTGTGATGGTTTGTAGACTATTTTTCACTGTTAGAGGTTGCACAGATTAATAAGGGACAGAGTAATTATGGGAGAGGTAAGACAGAACTTAATGAACTTTTCTAGTGTTAAAACGGACAATACAGCCTCATATTTCGTATTTGAGATTATGTGTCTATTTGAAAAATTGTTTTCTTCCATATTTAATCATTTGGTTGAATATTTTAAAACCTAAAGTCCTATATGGTAAATAATAGTTATATAAAACAGTTTTTTTTTTACTGTAAAATACTTAGTAGTGTTTTAGATCTAATCACAAAATAGATTAAGCCTTAAAATTCAGCACCTCAGACTTGCTAATAACTTATATTTGGCTTTTCCAAATGACTGTCATCAATCTTTTGTTTTATTAAATGTCCATAATAGTGACATCACAGTATTAAAGAATAATAAAACTATATTAGGTACCCTAGGGAAGTATTAAATACAAATGACTTTCACACTGAATTAGTTTACAGAGAAATAGAGAGAAACAATAAGAGAAGCAGTACTCTTGGTCTTGCTGTTCAGATAACCAATGGTATATTAAAGAGGATTGACTTTATTTAATTTTTAGTGATACCAAAATTTTTAGTTCTATACCAGACTAGTTCTTTATATATATGCACACAAAGGGCATTTAAGGATAGGTCAGAAATTCATGACCACATATTTATTTATTTACTTATTTTCAAGTAAGCTCTGTGCCCAACATGGGGCTAGAACTCACAACCCGAAGATCAAGAGTCAAATACTCTACCGACTGAGCCAGCCAGCCGCTCCAGTGCCTACTTACTTTTAATACATAATTTGAATTTTTTGTTCATACAGTTTTAAGTGTATTTTGATAATTTTTCTATGTGTTTGAGAGCGCTTATCATCTGGAAATTTGATTTAACAGAGCTACAATAGAAGAAGCATACTCCAGGTCAATGACAAAACTCGCAAAATCCGCAAGCAACTATTCACAACTTGGGTGAGTTAATGTCTGTGAGAAACTCTTTAATGTTGATTTAGGCACAATTCTTGAGAATGTTAGGTTCCTGTTAAAGATTAATAGTTCATAAGCATAATAATATATCATGTATTTAAAATGTGTCTATATACGAGTATATTCTTGACTTGATAAAAAATAGAATTGAACATGGTGAGTTAGTTAATGCAGTCAAAGTATGAAACCCATTTTTCCCCTTTATTAAACTACCTAGTCATTTGGTAGTATAATTTTGAGATTACAAATGTTATGTGTTATACATGATATTCTAGTTTTCTATAAGTTCACTTAAATTGCGTTGAACAGTGATCTTTACAAACTCACTTAAGATAAATTTTACTGACATGAATACAACTTATTAAAAATGTCTTATGATTTTATAGATTATTATTAAATATTTCTTTAAAACTATGTGGTAAGAAAACATGTGCTTTGAAAAATACATATTAAAAATACATTTTAGGGGTAGGTCAGTCAGTTAAGTATCCAACTTCAGCTCAGGTCATGATCTCGCAGTTTGTGAGTTCAAGCCCTATGTTGGATTCTGTGCTGACAGCTTGGAGCCAGGAGCCTATTTCAGATTCTTTGTCTCCCTCTCTCTGACCCTCCCCTGCTCACACTGTGTCTCTCTCTCCTTCTCTCTCAAAAATAAACAAACATTAAAAAAATAAAATAATACATTTTAAATAACTTTTGCTACATGGCTTTAGTAGTTCTGGAAGGAGATATTGTATAATTTAGACCACAACAACCCTGGGAGAAATACTTAATCTTTTTTAATTATCTAAACATTGAGGAAAGGATATACTTTTAAGATAATTTAACAAATAATTCATATAACATTTATAAAGATTCTTATAGTGATATTCAACACAACATTTTTTGTATCTGGGATTCTGATGAATCTTTGAATCTTCCAAAATTTTTCATAGGTATTCATATTTCTAATGAAGAGGGTTTATACCATCTGTTAGATTCTCAAGTAATTCCCTGAACCAAAAAACTGGTTAATGAAAATATTCTTTTGTGTGGTTGAATGAGTTTAAATGAGAATCTTGCTGAAGTGTGGCCCAGGTGGAGAGGAGGTGCCCTCTCAGTTCATCCCAGGGTGGTGGTGCTGCCCGTGTGCTCAGTGTGGACAGACGCTGCTGAGAGGGCCTCTGCAGCCCTGGACTGTGGCGCTGCCACCTTTTCCACCCAGAGGGGAGTGGGGGCTGTGAGTTGGTGACTGTCTAGTGCTGTTTTTCTTCCAGTTGTCTTCTAATTCTTTCGCCCACCCCACGCCCTTGATACATCACTTTTCTGGCAGCTTCCTTTTTCTAAAGCCTTTGTGTAGACATGCCTTTTCTAAAGCATTATTTATTTATGATAGTAGGAGGGCCAGAAAGTAACTAGAATGGCAGAAGCTGGCTTTAAACAATTGGCTGTGGTTTTATTATAGGAAATTCTACCCTGGTTTTAGTTGTCAGGTGAGAGATAGAAAAAACATGAATTTTAGTTCAACCGTGTTTCCAGAGAAGACACCAACAACATTTCTGTCTTTGGAATGCGAGCCGTCATAAATAATAGATGATATTTTATATGTTAGTGTCATTACTTAAGATCATTAATATTTTATTTTATTTATTTATTTATTTATTTTTAATTTTTTAAATGTATTTATTTTTGAGAGAGAGAGAGAGAGAGAGAGACAGCGCGAGCAGGGGAGGGTCAGAGAGAGAAGGAGTCGCAGGATCTGAAGACAGGCTCCAGGCTCTGAGCTAGCGGTCAGCACAGAGCCTGATGCGGGGCTTGAACCCATGAACTGTGAGATCATGACCTGAGCCGAAGTCGGACGCTTAACCGACTGAGCCACCCAGGCGCTCCAAGATCATTAGTATTTTAAATATTAATGTTTTACTGATGCGTATTTAAGCAATTGAATTTTCCTCTTATTTTTTTTGCATTTAAAAATATTTGGGACATGTTAGGTTTTTTTTCACTGCTTATTATATATTAATGTGTATTACTTGACCAGAATAAAAGGTTTGTATATCAACCTTTTAAAAATGTAAAGAAATGTCACATTCCTTAAAGAAACCTGCATTTAAAAAAATCTTATGTTGAACCCATTTATAGTGTAAAGAATCCGTTGGTAAAGGTACATTCTCATCTTCCTGCTTTGTCAAGTACAGAATATCTTGGAGCAGGTTTAATAAAGTGATGTGTATGTATTTTGGTGCTATAGTAAGTGGATAATTTTTAATTGTCTACTTTAAAAATTTTTCTTTTAACTTCTTGCCAGGTGATTAGATTTTAAAGTGTGAGTTGAGAACTAATTGGAACAGCCCTATTCTAAACATATTAATTTTTCTATTTGAACTGCTTTATTATTGCTTAAAATGATCATTGTGAGTTTGCATTCCTACTGGGTAGGAAATGTAATAATAGGGACATAGTATATATTAGGATAAGTCATTTTTTTCTTTACCTTCTTACCTTGTGCTGCATTCCTAATTGACTAAATTGGTTTAAGTTAACCATTGATATCCTAAGCACTGTAGTATCCAGGATGCAATAATGTAGTAATTCTTGGAAATACTTGAACCTGCTGAAAATACTAAGTTCTCAGTACTGAGAAAAAGTGGTAGGAAAGTGTGTTTTGCATCATGTATCATGTTCTAGAAGGGGACTGAGTTAGTGTTTGTTAAGAAGTATACAGATAGAATTATCTAAAATAAGATTTCAAGTGCCAGTTCTAAAATACTCTCAGTGATTATTAAGGGTGAATTCTCTTAAACAATGGTGTGAATTTGACTTTTGCATGTTTGAAATCAGAGGAACTTTTATGTATTTAAGAATTTTTTTTATTAATGTTTATTTGTGAGAGAGTGAGAGACAGAGTGGGAATGGGGAATGGGCAGAGAGAGAGGGAGACACAGGATCTGAAGCAGGCTCCAGGTTCTGAGCTATCAGCATAGCCCGACACAGGGTTCAGATCCACGAACCGTGAGATCATGACCTGAACTGAAGTCGAACACTTAACTGACTGAGCCACCCAGGAGCCCCAAAGGAACTTTTATTTTTATTTATTATTATTTTTTAAAAATTTTTTCTGTTTTTTATTTATTTTTGAGAGACAGAGAGAGACAACACGAGCAGGGGAGGGTCAGAGAGAGAGGGAGACACAGAATCTGAAGCAGGCTCCAGGCTCTGAGCTAGCTGTCAGTACAGAGTCTGATGCGGGGCTCGAACCCATGAACCGTGAGATCATGACCTGAGCCGAAGCCGGACGCTTAACCGACTGAGCCACCCAGGTGCCCCAGAACTTTTATTTTTGATAAAACATTTTAGATGAGCACTAAATAGTTGAAAATTGAAATTTGTAAACAAGTTAATTTTACAATAGATGATAACAAGTACAAGTCAAACTTACATCAACTTAGAAAATAGTATGGTATGATTAATAGAGAGCCGTGGCCACACCTCTGATAAATATTTAACTGATTTCTGTGTACCTGACTGAGGTCCAAAAATAATTTAAATAGGGCTGCCTGGGTAGCTTAGTCAGTTAAGCATCTGACTTCAGCTCAGGTCATGATTTCATGGTTCGTGGGTTCAAGCCCCACATCGGGCACAGAGCCTAGAACCTGTTTCAGATTCTGTGTCTCCCTCTGTCTCTACCCCTCTCCTGCTTGTGTGCTGTGTCTGTGTCTCAAAAATGAATAAACATTAAACAAAATAAAAAATGAAGCATTTATTAATTTCTAAAAAAACAAAAAACAAATATTAATTAAGGATTTAAAAAAGCAGCATCAGTCTGTCAATCATTTCATTTATGATTTAATTTCCTATTTTGCATAATTAAAATTGATGAACATAATGTTATTGTTTCTCTTGGTTCTGTTTTGGAGCCTTAGACTTTTTTTTCTTTTATTAAATAATTCCTGTACTTTCTTTCCCTTAGAACATTTGCACCAGTGTGGGATGTGTTCAAAACATCTACAGAGAAATTAGCAAACTGTCACTTGGATCTTGTTAGAAAATTACAAGAATTAATAAAGGAAGTTCAGAAGTATGGAGAAGAACAAGTAAAATCTCACAAAAAGGTATCATTTTTTTTTCTGCTAAAGGATTGATTGATCAGATATTGAGTGCTTTACAGTTTGGTCATTTTGATGAATCATTTCATACCATACAGACTAAAGAAGAAGTTGCAGGAACTCTGGAAGCTGTTCAAGCCATTCAGAGCATAACTCAGGCCCTTCAGAAATCCAAGGAAAATTACAATGCCAAGTGTGTAGAACAAGAACGTTTAAAAAAGGAAGGAGCTACACAAAGAGAAATAGAAAAGGTAATTGTAATAAAAAATATCTCTGTGGTTTCAAAGCACTTTAAAATATAAAGCTGCATTTAATTTTTAGACACCCAGGAATGACCTCATATTAAAGATGAAGACACTGTGGCACTGAGTGTTAGTGACTTACCTAAGTGAGACAGAACTAGGTTTGCAGAGTATGTTGTGTGTAGTAAATCAGTTTGCAGATACGTAAAAAATAATGATATCTTTAGGTCATTGACATTTGTAGGATATTTTTTAAATAAGTGATAAGCTACTGCTTGGTGTAAGGTTTAACAATGATGTAAATTTTTTAAAGGCAAGACTGGTATATTTAGAAAGGCATAGATAGATACTTGAAGATAAGCTTTAAAATTTGTATTGTGGGTGATTTATTGCTGACTTTGAAGACATTTATGTAGTAGTGCGGTAAACCACAACCCTTTCCTCCACTCGCATTTTAGTTGAAAGTAGATTTTTTCCCCCCTTTCAAAACAGTTTAACCATTCACTTGTTTGATGTGTTGTATCTCATTTAGGAATGAGCCATAGGGAGTGATACTTTTGAAAGCTTTTTAAAGTATTTGAAATATTCAGTAAAAAAAGAAAACCAAATTGTAACTGTATTATAGCAGTTATAATAATTATAAAAGTGTACATATGTGGGCAGAAACTAGAAGAGAATATGGAAAAATCAAAACAGTTGATGGAATTTGGCATAACTGACTTCTTTTAATAGATGTGTAATAAATAAAAATTGGGAAGGTGAAAAAGATAAGGCACAGTAAGTTACTATATTAAAAGACCATTCTAGACAACAGCAGTTACAAATAAAATACAAGAAGGGAAAACAAAACAAAATAACACGGTACAAAAAAGAGGAATAATATCTGTGTGAACCAGAAATGGAACAGATACCCAAAGTGGCGTGTAGAGATTGATTTTGCAGGTTTGTTGCACTCAAAGACCCTAAATTAGGCTGTGGAATTTAAGCTCTTGTGTGGTTAAGGGGACATTGGCAATAAAGCACAAGGAGCCCACTCACTAGGTGAAGCTAGATAGGTAGGAAAAAAAGATGAGTCTTGGGCTGCTGACTAGGGCTAAGCTTTATTGGAAGATGGGAACTTCTAGAACAATTTTGAATGGGAATCAAGCTAAGGATCCATTTCATGACTGTTTTGGCCACATCCCCAATATTCTTCCAAGGAAGTAGTTAAAAACTACCCTTGTAAGACTAAACTGGGGCCTTAGAGGGCCAGTATGAGGGAACCTGAAAACTGCTGGTGGGGATGGGCGGGCACAAAGGACAGAACATAACACAGTTCTAGGTGGTAAGCTATGCATTGTATGCTCTGGAACTGCCGCATAGTGCTGATGGAGGGAGAGAGAAAGAGAAGAGGGAAAAACAAGAAACATCCCATTTGAAACGAACGAACAACCAAAATTCTAAAGCCCGTCTAAGAAATCTATTATTAAGATAGCAATAAATTTAACAGTTAGAAAAAAGAATTCTCTGCAGATATAATTTAAATGTATAAAACAAAGAGAGAGAAGTGAATATAAAATATTAAATAAGATTAAGAAATATAAAGTGGCATAATGGAATAGGATCTACTAGATGGGAGAACAGCTAATTAGAAAACTTGGAAATGAATATGGTATTGAAAAAAATAGAGAAGACAGATTTTAAACTTGATATAATCAGAGACTGAATTTGGAAGATGGTACTGAGGGAACTCACTCACAACCTAATACAGAGAAGTAAAGGTTACCAACATTCGTCTAATGTGAATTGCAGAAGAAAAATGGAGAGAATGGTGGTCTAGTAATATTTGAAGAGTTAGTAACTCAGAGTTTTTCAGACCTGAAGAAATTCAGCAGCCCCAAGATTAATACAATCCTGCATATTAACTAGAATTAAAAACTTAAAAGTAAATGTGCATATATAAATATAAAGAAAAAAAAGAGTCCCCAGATTGAAAGTACATTCTTGGTATTAAGCAGGTTACATAAAGGTCTGTTCAGACCTAGACACCAGAGAAAAAGCTATCAGGTATTTCTTGTTTTCTCACATCTTTGAAATCAGAATGCATCTTCACTTGATGATATCATATAATTGCTTTTGGTAAAGTGGGTTTTATGTGTAGTTTTACTGCCTGTGTGAACTTGGTTATTCTGCCTGGTGGCATGATTGGACAGCGGCAGTATTTTGATGTACAACTTAAACACAACTTTAGATGAATATCTTAAGCCCATTTGAGGAAGGAATTGTTCTGGTATTGCCTGGAAACCTTTTGTTGAGACCTGGTAAGATTAAGAAAATGTGAGCACAGGTGTTTAGAAGAAAATCAGGAGATAATAATGGAGCATTTTAAAGAAGTGCTGTATCAGTAATGATCTTGATGACATTGAGGATAATATTGTGTGGGGAAAAAAACAGATCTCAGCAATCTCTGAATTGGAAAGCAGTTGAGAAGGATCAAAATCTGAATTTGAGGAAGATTTAGGAGTATGTCAAACAATTCATTTTGCCCTCCTTTTTATTCTGTATCACATAGGAGTGGTTATATAATAAAGATGTACGTTTAAGTAAGTCTTAAAGAGCTCTTTTAAAAGCGTAAAACTAGGGGTGCCTGGTTAGCTCATTCAGTTGAACGTCCAGCTCTTGATTTTGTCTCAGGTTATGATATTACGGTTGGGGATTGAACCCCCCCAACAGGCTCTGTGCTCAGTTGGAGCCTGCTTGGGATTCTTTGTCTCTCTCCCTCTGTTCCTCCCCTGCTTGCTTAGGCACACTCTCTCTCAAAAAGCATAAAATTAGAATTTTAAGTGATAAGAAAGCATTATTTCATGCTTTAGTTGGTAGCATTTTTCTCTTTTATGGTACACAAGAGGATGATGTATCTTATAAATTAATGGTATGTTAGAGTTAGTAGTAATCTATGTACATTAAACATAACTTCTAAAAGAGTTGAAGTATAGTTTAACTCTTAAAACCGCTAAAAGAAGAGTATATTAAAGTTTATTCATAAGGAGAGGAAGGAGGAAATAGGGAAAAAAAGAATGGTAGGCAGAAATAGCAAAATAAAGTTGGAAGAAGTAAGGTCAAATATACCAAAACCATAATATGTATAAATGAGTTAGACTTCTACTAATTGGTTTATTTTCAAATATAAAAAAATTCTCATTATGTAAAACAACCTTAGTGTTTAGCAACAGAAGACTTCTTCACATAATGGGACTATTCAGTTCAAATAAGTTATAGGGTAAAATGGTAGATCTGGGATTTAAAATATTCTAGCAAAGAAAAATGTTGGAGGGGGAAGAGTAAATGGAATCTTAAAGTTATGTGATGGATTTATGGAGTTTTTTATACTTTATTTGTATGCTCTAAAATGTTTATCATAAAAGCAAAAACAAATGAATGAGCTAGAATGACATGAATTAACATTGACTTGGGTGAATCTAAAAAGCATAATAATTGAGCAAGCAAAGTAAAGTTCTAGAAGAATAGTAGATTTTGACACCTTTTACATAATGTTTAATTTTCAGCAAAAATACAAACAAAAACCTTGTAAGTATAATTAACTCTTTTTAGGGACATACCTAGGGATAGTAAACACTGTGCCACATATTGGAAGTTACCTTGGCAGAGCAAGTGGGGAGTGGGACTGGTAAGGGCAGGAGGCCCCCTTTGGGTATGTAATAATTAATTTTTTTCCAAAAAATAAAAAAAAGATAGGAACAAAGGTAGTATAAAGCCAACTATATTTCATTTTCTTTTTTTCATTTTTAAAAGTTTATTTATTTTGAGAGAGTGAGCAACAGTGGGGCAGAGAGGAGGAGAGGGAGAGAGAGAGAGAGAGAGAGAGAGAGAGAGAGAGAGAGAGAGAGAGAGAGCACGAGCGAGGGAAGGGGTGAGGGAGGGAGGGAAGGAATTCCAAGCTTCCAAGCAGGTTCTGGACTGTTAGGACAGAGCCTGACATGGGGCTTGGTCTCATGACCATGAGATCACAACCTGAGCCAAACGAAATCCAGAGTCAGATGCTTTAACCATCAAGTTATGCAGGCACCCCCAAGCTGACTATATTTCAAACTCAGAGAATTATTTTTTAAAATGTTAGCTATAGGAACAGTTCCTTATAGTATGTACTATAACATAAAGGTCAGTAAATTGGTATGGATTCCATATCATTAATGCAGAAGTGTGCTATCTCAGTTAGTTGAAATTTTCCAGAGGGTTACGGTACTCCTAGGCTAAATACTGCTCTTTCCTTTTTTTTTTTTTTTTTTAAATGAAACCAGTAGGTTTAACATAGTACCTAGTGTGTAGTGACCCCTTGAAAAATGTATAGTAACTAGAGATTATGCTTAAAGAAATGATTGTCTGAATCTTTTCACTTGCCTTTTCACTTGCCTTGTGGCATAGACACATAGAGGAAGGGATGCTTTTTTCTAATTGTTTTGCTCAGAGGTATATCTTTACTTGTAGTACTTAAATGTGTTAGTGAGTGTCTGATATATACATATGTTCAAATCCAAGCCTATGTAGATCATTAATTTTGTCTTATAACAAGAAGCTTTTTATAAACATGAATATAGATTTTTTAAAACATAAATCTTTGAACCATTTTCCTTTAATAAATTTGTAAACAAATACTGTGGCTATTATGGTATAGTATACTTCTGATTTTCACGTAAAAGCTCTTAATTTTTTATAAAACACTATTTAGAAGGCACTCATTTATGGATTGTAACTACTTAATTCATATGTATATATTTGCTTCTTAGGATTTTACTATAAAAATTATAGGCACTTAGGGGCACGTGGGTGGCTTAGTTGGTTAAGTGTCTGACTTTGGCTCAGGTCACGATCTCCGTTTGTGAGTTCGAGCCCCACATGAGGTTCTTTGCTGACAGCTCAGAGCCTGGAGCCTGCTTTGCATTGTTTGTCTTTCTCTCTGCCCCTCCCCTTTTCATGCTTGGTCTCTCTCTCTCTCTCTCTCAAAAATAAATAAAAAAATTTCTTTTAAAAATGATAGGCACTTTAATGAATATTTCTTGTAGTATTTCAGTAAATTTATACATAATGCTAAGGAAATTAGTACAATGTGGATTTGTTTTATTATCAATAGGTAATATGTTAAAGCCAATCTTCTATTTGTGAGAAGTGTAGCTTTTTAAAAAAAAATTTTTTTTTTTATAGTTTATTTTTGAGACAGAGAGAGACAGAGCATGAGTGGGAGAGGGGCAGACAGAGAGGCGGACACAGAATCTGAAACAGGTTCCAGGCTCTGAGCTGTCGGCGCAGAACCTGGTGCGGGGCTCAAACCCACAAACCATGAGGTCATGACCAGAGCCGAAGTCAGATGCTTAACCAACTGAGCCACCCAGGCGCCCCTGTAACTGTTTTATATAGGCATAATTTCCTCATTTAAGAACAAATGCTTTCCTTTTTAATAATGACTTTATGAAAGTGGTCAAGTTCATTACTACTAGGGTATTCAGTTTTTATAATTCTACCCTAGAATTTACAGCATTTCTAAGTTTATGTATTATTTAGAAATTTGTTTTGACTTAACTGTGTAGTTGTTTCCTATGATTATTCTTTCTTGCTTAAAAAAAAAGTAAAGGGGCATCTGGGTGGCTCAGTCGTTAGGTGTTGACTTGGGCTTACTCAGGTCTCGATCTCACAGCTTCTGGGTCTGAGCCCTGCGTGGGCTCTGTGGTGACAGATCAGAGCCTGGAGTTTGTTTTAGATTTTGTGTCTCCCTCTCTGTCTGCCCCTCTCCTGCTCATACTCTGTCTCTCTGTCTCTCTCAAAATGAATAAACATTAAAAATTTTTAAAGAAATAAGGTGGTCCCAGTACAATTAAATTTTAAATTCTAATTCTTAAATTATAAATTCTACATATTTTTATATAATACATTATTTTTCTTTAAATTTGTTATTGCCATTAAAACACTTTGTGAGTCAGCAGGTTTTTTTTTTTTTTTTTTCATTTTATTCCTTTATAATTAAGTGCTGCTTTTGCTAGTTTTCCAGGATAGTACTTTAAGTTGGTATATAATATCCTTAAGATTCTGGTATATTATTTTTACCTTTGAAGAGTGAGGGCTGATGTAAAAGAAAGAACTTTAAAGGCTATCTTCTTTCTTCCTTCATGCCTCCAAATAAGAGTAGTGAAATTTTATACAGCTTCCTGGTATCAGAAAGTAGGCTCCAAAAGACTTATTTTTTAACATTCTGAGTTAGATCCTGCTCTGAACTTTTGAGATGAAGATAATAATTCTATGGTTAGAAATATTGGACAAAGAAGTTTGTATGAAGAGTTGAATAGCTAGACCAAGATTTACAGTGAGTATATCCTGAGAGGAAAAAAGAAAGTTAAGTATGATGATTTAAACTTTTAAAATTAATTACTTCAAACCCTATTGACTCAGTAAAATTTGAGTACCACAACTAGTTTGAATTCTGGAGTCTGAGTTTAGGAAGAGAAGATGATGCTTCAGGAATTTCTTTCCATTTCTTAAAGTCCTTAACTTTAAGTGTAATGAATAATATGAAATAATTGCTTTGTTTACATTGTAGAAATATATGATAAGGAGTAATGGTCCTTCATACAGTGATCTTTTATTCCTATTAAATTATAAATTCCTTGTGTGTGAGACACTATCATTGTATTGTTTGCAACACAGCATATATGTTTACTTGGAAAAATAATGATTATAGCAAAATATTATTTGAATTTTTCCTGTTCTTAATTCAATAAAATTAAGTTTATTTTATTTTAAATACAAGCTAAAATTAGATTCTTTCCGTTTTAAGTGGCTTATTCAAATATACATGTATTTTTAATGTTCATTTATTTTTGAGAGAGACTGCATGTGTGTGCATTCAGGGGAAGGGCAGAGAGAGAGATGGGAATGGAGGATCTAAAGTGAGCTCTGCATTGAGAGGAGGGAGCCCAATGCAGGGCTTGAATTCAGGAACTGCAAGTTCATGAACTGAGCGAAAGTCAGACGCTTAACCAATTGAGCCACCCAGGCCCCCTCAAATATTTTTCTGATTGTTGGATTATAAAGTGATAATTTCTGTGCAATAATAAGTAAATGTTTTAGTTCCTACCATGTGCTTGTCATTATGCTAGATATGATGAAGTTTATTGAAGGCTAAAATATATATTCTTCCCTTCTATATTCAAGAAACTTCCTTCTTTTGGGAGAGCCAAAACATATTGAATAGTGCAGAGCAAGAGGTTAATGGTTTTAACCTCTTTTAATGGTAAATTTAGAAAGGGGAGAGTGTCCTATTTTGTACAGAACCTATAAAAAAGAAAACAGGAAGATCTCACAAAATAAATTACTTTTAAAACTAAAGACACAACCAGTATAGTCATGTTTTGGGGTAATTTTCCATTTTTATGAAGTTTTTTCAAATTGCAAATATCTCCACGACTGATCACAACTCGGAGTTTCTCTGTAGTAAGCACATAAATTGTTAGAATAAGCAAAGAAGAAGGGGCTGCCCTGAAACTACATTATTTTGCTAGGCTCTGTCATTGAAAATCACTCCACAGACTGTAAGTTGCTGATCATTCTTGCACAGACTGAAACTTTAGGTAGCTGGAAGAAGAGACTGAAGTCTATAGGTATTTAAAAGACCCAAAGGAAACCCAGATAATCACAACATTAAAATATTTTCTTAAATCTGGGCTTCCTGTGAATATGCTTAGTAAATTTTAAATATCTATCCCGTCTAATTGTTATGTGTTTAAATAAGGCCAGGATATTAGAGGAACTACACTAACCATAGTATAAACCATGTCAGATGGCCCGAGACAGTAGGAAAAGGATAAAAAAAAAAAAAAAAAAAAAACAACCCACACACACAAAAAAACAAAAACCCAGAAAACAAAAAAACATAACAAAATCCATAGAGCAAACTAGAAAATCATTATAGATTTTAACCACTTACTCTAGGGATGGAGAACTAAATACAGCTGTTAGATATAATAACCACAAAATACAGTGATGTATCTTCCTTCTGGTATTACTTTGAGAAACTATAATAATAGCAAATACTATTTATTTTGTAGATTAACTATATGCCAGACCCCGTCCGAGTCATTTTGTATCAGTTCCATGTCATCATTGCCAAAGCTTTAAAAAATAGATGGTATTCTTTCATTTTAGGAATGAGAGAACTATATAAAGCTCTAAGATAGAATCTTCTGGCTCCAAAACCACTTTTCTATATGCTACAAGATAAAGTAGCATCCTGTATTATTTATATGAGAATGGAGGAGAGCATGGAGCATCTCTGGTTAATATAACATATATAATTATAGTTTAAGGAGCAAACAGTGGGCCCTTTGTAGAAATAGGACTGTCTACATCTCTTGCCAATCCCAAACCTCCAGGTAAACCCAAATTTCTGTTTCTAATTCTTATTCTTGAACACAGTTGGAGATAATTTCATATTGATTCTGATTAGCTTTACACAAATTCCATGTTTTCCAGCTTCACTCAGCTTTCAGGGGCTCTTAGTGGTACTTCGACTCATCTAGTTGTTAGCTGTTATATCTTCCACAACCCTGGTTTGAATTTTTTTTCATTCTCCTGAAGCTCTCAGCCCTACCCTACTCTTTCCAAATACTCTTTATTTCTTTTTGAAAAAAAATTAAAAAATTTTAAAGGGATAAGAGTGTGCCAATGGGGGAGAAGGGCAGTGGGAGAGAAAGAGTCTTAAGCAGGCTCCATGCTCAGTGCAGAGCCCGATGCAGGGCTTGATCCCATGACCCTGTGATCACGACCTGAGCCGAAATCAAGAGTCAGATGCTCAAGAGACTCAGCCACCCAGGTGCCCCAGTTCCTCCTCTTAGCAGACCATCTTATTTGTCAAGAAAATTCATCAGATATTTGTATCTTGAAATCCTTATCATCTTTTTTTTTTGATCTTCTTTGAACTCTTATTTTTATCAACACTCCTCACACCCCAAACTTCCCATGTCCAAAGTGATCAGTCCTTTGAGAATGGTTGTTTCTTGATAGCCATTTGTCTGCTCCACCCACAAGTTACACATAATCTTTCTTTTTCCTGAATGTCTGTCTTCCACAGAATTTATCTTTACTTCTGTGGCTTTGTTGCTTTCTACAGATTTCTAGGTAAAAATAGGTTCCACTACTTTTATGAAGTCTTGAAAAAAAGGGAAATGATTAAAAACAAATTTATAGATTTGTTGGAGCATAATAGAAATTGAAAAGGAAAACTGATTTTCTCAACTTTTGAGCTACCTTTGTGGCTATTAATCAGACATTAAATGGAATATGTGTGTATTGTGGGAGGAAAGAAGACTCACAGTTGTGGCAGAGTGTCAAGCATATTCTGATGGTATTGTCACATTTTTGTTCATTGAATTCTTAGTAACACATACCATTAGAATGTGGTTATATGATCTTACCCTGTTATAAAATGAGAGTATTTTAACTTTTCAAAGCACATTCCATCAGAAAGGAGAATCAGTGTTTAATTTCTCTGTTATTCTGTGACTAGAACAAAAATATTACTAATAAGGACTTGAAAAAAGGTAATAAAGTTAGTTTATGTCCTGTTGAACTCACCATAGGCCTCACCCCTTAAAATGCATTTAAATAGTTATTTCATATGAATTTTTATCAGGAAAGAAAATATGTCATTGTATAGTTCAAAATGTTTTTGTTTTATTACAGGCAGCGGTTAAATCTAAGAAAGCTACAGATACCTATAAACTTTACGTGGAAAAATATGCATTAGCAAAAGCTGATTTTGAACAGAAAATGACAGAAACAGCTCAGGTTGGTATTTATAAGCTTTAAATCTAAAACAGGATATTTGTTTTACTGATATAAATAATATTTTTGTGCCATATAATTTTATAGTATTAGAAATGTTAAAATATACAGTCTATATGATTTTTTTATTTTTTTAATGCTGTTTTAAAGATACATCTTGTTTTGGAGATCAAGGACCAAAATACAATAATTATGACATCATAAGGGGTTATTCAGATACAGCAGAAAAGGCTGTTTACAGAGAATTGGGGAAAGTGAGGACATTGGTAGATGATGAAGACAGTGCTGATTGTTAGCCTTATGTATGGATTTTAAAATTGACTTCTGCTTAAGAGAACTGGAAATGATTCACTGCTTATAGCCGTTAACAAAAGAATCAAGAATTCCTGCTTTCATAGAACTTCCATTTTAGTTGGGGAAGACAGACAATAAAAAATAGAGTCTATCTCCCATGAACTTGGGATAATTTTTACCCTATTGGATGTCTTAGAACCTTAATTAAAGGCCTAGGTTTAAGATGGGTGCCTTTTATGAATCATACCTAAAACTTCTACCCCCACTCTGTTGTACTCTTCGTGTTTTGCTCCTTAGCACTTTGTCAGGACAGGCTGGGTGTGCTGAGGTGACAAAGCCACAATGGCCAGGGTTTATTTGTCATGTTCTTATTCGTCATGGTCTGGTGGTAGCTATTGTGCATCTTTTGCACTCTGATACTGAGGCTGGTGAAGGAACCTCTTTTTCTTTTTTAAAATGTAGTTTTTTTTGTTTGTTTGTTTGTTTTGTTTTATTTATTTTGAGAGTGAGCGAGCAAGCAGGGGAGGGTCAGAGTGAGAAGGAGACAGAATCCCAAGCAGACTTCATGCTGTCAGCATAGAACCAGATCTGGGGCTCAAACCCATGAAACTGAGCCGAAATCAAATACCGTGACCTGAAACAAAACCCAAAAGTCAGATGCTTAATTGACTGAGCCACCAGGATGCCCCAAGAAACCTCTTCATAGAACATTATTTTTAGTGTTCATATTTGAATGTTGTGAAGCACACTAGTTCTTTTACCCATGTTTTTTTATTCAACTTCCACCACTAAAGGCTAAGTTCTGCAGTAATAGGGATTGATTTATTATTTCCTCAGCATTTAAAATAGTTCGCAATACTTGGTAGGCATTTAGTAAGTGTGAAGAAGGACTTTATATTAATCTGCTTTTTTGGATTCTAGGGAGTCTTCCTGCTTAGAGTGATGATTGATGCACATCTCAGAAATCAAAAGGCTTTCATGCTTGTGTGCAGGCATATGTGCCTCTGTCTTACAATATTGTAGGCACTGTGCTAATTGCTGGGTATATACATTATATATGTAAACGAGACAAACAACTCCCTGCTCTAGGTGGAGTGTACTATATAGAGGAGGGAGGCAAACATTAAATACATGGTTAAATATAGTTATGAACGATTATACCTGTTACAAGGAAAAGAAGGATTCTATGAGCTAGAATAATAGGAGCAACCTAATTTGCATTTGGGAGTTAGGAAAGGCTTTTTGGAGAAGTGAGATTTAAAACTTGAGACTTGAAGCATGAGTAAAGGGATGCATTCTAGGGCATGAGTGTTCCAAGCACTAGGGACTCGGGGGTATAAGACCCAGAGGTATGAAAGCAGTGAAGAGAGATAGTGGTAAGAAATGAGGTTAAAGAGATAGGCAAGGGGACCAGGCTCTAGTAGGGTTTACATTTCCTTCTAAAAAGGAGTCCCATTGCTGAGTTACTCTGAGTTTACAAATCTGAGGAATTGTGATATTTAGTACATCCTGCACCCCCTAAAAAAAAAAACCCAGCACAATTTTTAAATTGTATCTGAATCACACTTTTGAGTTTCTGTATGACTTCAAGATATTTTTAAATAATCAAAAACATGTCTTATTTGGTGTAGCTGTTTTTGAAAGAATGAGAAAGTGGCACACTTTTCTTGGATTTAGAGATAATGCATATGAAACTTGTGGATGTTTGACCCAGCTTTTCTGAATTTGGGTCTCTCTTACGAGAAAATTTCTGGTTCATTAAATTGCAGAAATCTAAGCTGAGGCCGAATTCTTAGAATATGAACATAAACAAGAATCATGCTTTTGCTGAGTATTCCTCAGTTCCTGAGAGAGCAACTCAGAATTTTGAAATATTTATATTCTCATTGATTCGGTCAGCATTAGTCAAGATAAGGCATTTTACTCTGCCATTTTTTCGTGAATAAAATTGATGTAAGTTTGCCAACTTTGGTTGCATTACTGCCCAAACTATAATGTTGCCATTTCTGATTTTTTAAGAAAAGTTCAGACCCTTTATATGTACGATCATTTGGCTTGGTGATTTTCTGGTCTTATAACTCACTGCTGAAGAAAATTGTATATTAAATATAGGGTAAAGGAATTTAATTTGCTAAACTAACCAGAGAAAAATGACAGGGCATTTAGGCCTATTTCTTAGAACTGATTTAATTTGGCTAAATAAATAAATAAATAAATAACCCCCTCACCCCCCCCCCCAAAAAGAACATGGGTAATCAGGTTTGTGCAGTAGACATGGCAAATATATTTTGTTTGAAAAAAGCTAGTTCAGCATTTCCCAAATCCTGTTTTGAGGATTATTATTGTTCTTTGAGGTATTAATAGATATTAAGAGAAGAAGAAAAACAAAAATGATTGTGTGGTCAAAGAAATTTAGAAAATACTGGGTTAAGCTAAATGAAAACATGTTCTATTTCAGTATTTCTTAGGGTTTTTAATCTGTGTATTGGAAGCCAAGTCTAGCAGTGGTTTTCTTCCTGGGGAGTAAATAATCAAAATGACGTGGAAAAATTTTCCAAGCAACATTTTCATCTTTTTCCACTTCCATTCCCTGGGTAGTTGTAGAGAACCTATGTGTTCTGTAGTTTAAGAACATTTTTAAATGGGTGATTGGATATATCCCACCTTCAGTTGAGGACTGCTGAGGTTGAGTATACAGGCTTTCCCACATTTCTTTGACCACAGATCACTTCTTTTGAAGGCCGCCTGTTAACATTTCAAGGGTTAGAAACATACTCTCTATGTATACTCCATCTTTGGGTTAGATTGTAAAGTCTTCAGAAGTAAATGGTAGTTTTTTCTCTGTCAATTAATTACTCTTTGGTTTGAAACACTTCTGCCTTGGCTTGGCTGTTGTGACACTTCTCATGTTTCATCATGCTAACTCTCTGACCATGATTAAATATTTTAATTTGTGGTATCTTCAAAATCAAGTTCATATGTGCCTGAGAAATGGCATAACAAAAAATTAACGTAATAAAAAGTTAAACATTCTGTTATGTTTACTAGACCCATTTATCTAGAAGTATTTTTAAACATTGCATAGTAATGGTAACTCACTGAATTTGTTTAGCTGGATTAAGATGACTTAAAAGGTGTTTTGATTTCAGGCTCAGTTGGTAAAGCATGTGACTCTTAATCTTGGGGTTTCAGGGTAATGAGTTCATTCAAGCCCCACATTGGGTGTAGAGAGTACCTAAAAAAATTAAGTATATAAAAAATCTTTTAACTTCAGAGAGAGAGAGTGTATTTCTTTTATATATATATAACTTTTCATATTTGTTACCCAGAAATTTCAAGATATTGAAGAAGCTCATGTCATTCACATAAAGGAAATTATAGAATCCTTGTCAAATGCTATAAAGGAAATTCATTTGCAAATAGGCCAGGTAAGTTTTTCCTTTTGTTGAATTGATTCATGAAAATTTTATGTTCATTTATGGCTCTTTAAAAAACCCAAAACTCAATATGATATTGGATTATTTCAGATAAAGAATATGTAGTTACATGTGTTAAATATAAAACAAACTGGATTTTTGATTGGCTGTCAAGGATGATAATTCAAATTAATTGTTAAAATTAGCTCTGGGGCACCTGGGCGGCTCAGTCGGTTGATGTCCCACTTCAGCTCATGTCATGATCTCATGCATGAATTTGAGCCCTGCATCAGGCTCCCACAAAGCCTGCTTAGGATCCTGTCGCCTTCTCTCTCTGCCCCTCCCCCACTCACAGTCTCTCTTTCAAAAGTATATAAACATTTAAAAAGATTAATTATAGTTCAGTCTTTTTAGATTAAAACTCTGAAGTTAAATCAGTTTTTGAATATTTTTTTAAGTTTTACTGTTTTATAATTTAGAGCAGTAGTAAATTATAGAACTTTTGCTTAGAAATTTTCTAAAAATAGGAGGGCCTGGCTGTCTTAGTTGGTCAAGCATGTGGTTCTTGATCTCATGGTTGTGATTTCAAGGCCCACATTGGGTGTAGAGACTACTTAAGAAAATCTTTAAGAAAATAAAAAAAGAAAGAAATTTTCCAAAAATAAAGCAGTTTAATGATGATAGTTTGGAGTGTATTGAAATAGAGAAAGATGAGGTCAGTTATTTTTTATTTTTTATTAAAAATCTAAAAATTATTATTAATTTATCTTAAGAATTATGTGTCTAAAACATTCAAAGATGAGAACAGGAAATTCCCAGGACTTCTAAGGCTGTGAGGCTATAATTTAGGGGTTCATGTAACAGTGGTTGGTATCCTCAGCTTTACTAACACTGTGAGGTAAAAGAGCGTGTTAGGTAAATGAAAGTTCTCAATGGCTTTGGGTCAAAAAAACACCACATTTTGGTATAATGAATATTAGTTGCTTTGTGGGAGTTTTTTCTGAAACATGGTAAGAATTTTTAATGGAAAGAGAAAAATCTATTTATTTCATTTTAATAGGTCCATGAAGAATTTATAAATAACATGGCTAACACTACAGTTGAAAGCTTGATACAGAAATTTGCTGAGTCAAAAGGCACTGGGAAGGAAAGACCTGGTAAGATGATAAAACACTGTAAGGAAATGTATTCAGATTTCCCATGCAGGAACAAATATATTTGCTTTTGAATTTCCAGGCTGCAAAATGGAGCTTGGGAGATATCTAAAAGATATGTGTAAAATATTAGATATCATTTTTTTTGTATCTGATGATATATTAAATATTTTTATTCTGGCCTTTGATGGTTAATAATTTAACATTAAAGTGGTTATTATAACCTTTGTTAAGTTAATATGCTGCAGTTTACTTACATTTTTCAAAGAGTTAATAACAGCTTATTTTTATTTTTTATTTAAAAAATTTTTCTGCTTATCATGGTCATTGACACATAATGTTAGTTTCAGGCATGTAACTTGGTGATTCACCTTCTCTATGGGTTTTGCTATGCTCACCACAAGCGTAGCTACCATCAGTTGCCATACAGTGCTATTATAATATCATTGTCTGTATTCTCTGTGAACAGAAGGCTATCTTAGAGGAAGAATAGAGGAAATTGAGCCCTCAGAGCATTGAGGCCAACAGAAAACATTGTGTAAAATTTAATAACGTTAAAAATTTTTTTATTGACATACATATAAAACAAATATATTTGTTGCTGCTAAAAGTATTTCAGACAATGTTTTAGACATTGAGGATATATCACTGAATAAATGAATACAGGAATCCTGGTTTCTGTCTTATGAATGAATAATTATAGTATCCTGAATCTTATTTTTAATAAGCATATTATGATATATCAATTGTAGTAAGTAGCCCATTCTCTTGCCCTGCTCAGCATAGAGTCTTCCTGATTTCTTGATTTTGTTTATTAGTTTGATTTGTTTATTAGTTGATTTTGTTTATTACTATGCCATGTTCTTGTAAGATATTTCTTTCACCCTACAGGTAAAAATAATTCAATCTAGTAAAGAAAACATGGTTTGGAATTCAGAAAAATGGACAAGTTGATTTGTAGGGAAGTCTAGGGGCTGGTTTTCTTTTGTGCGTTTATCAGAACTAATGCTTATAACCTAAATCATCTTCACTTTTTCTCTTCACATTTTATTAACTTTGAAATCATTGGTCCACTTATGTTAGTATTTTTCCCTTCATATCTTCTTTTCATGCTTTCTCTACCTACTTGATCAATTGCAGCAGCATATTTCTAAATGCTGGCACAGTAGGCATTTGTGCTCTAATCCATTTTACATGGAATCAACATGCTACACATTCATATTTTGACTATACAATTATGAAATTATAACTGTACTACTCATAAGTCTTTGACTTTTCATTATAGACAGAATGAAATTTAGATTCTGGATTTGGATTCCCAGAGCTTTTCAGGATCTGTCCCTGACTAGTCTTTAGTCTTTCTTTCCTTCACTGTCCTCCACTGTACCAGCTAGAACTGCCCCCTTTCCACGTGGTACTCTAGTTGTCCTTGTTCTAGGAGATGCTACACCCCACTTCTTTCCTGCCCCAGGTCTTTCCATGTATTCGTCAAGCGAATTATCTCTTGAAGACCCAGGTCATCTACTACTTCTATCCAAAATGCCGTAGAACTTTAACTGTACTTTTTTTTCCCTCCTTTTTTGGGCATCATTTCTGTCTACCTTAAATTTTAATAATTGTGCAGATGTGAAGAAAAGCTCTGTATTTGATTCATCTGTTTATTTTGTTTATGTGTAAATAGTACATTTTTATTGAGTGAATGAACAGATGGACATATAGTAGTAAAGTAAGGATGTTAATTAAGGTGGTTGCAGTGGATGGATTTGCTATTAGAAAAGTCTTAGTGAGGAATATAGTAAATAATTATGGTTAAAATGTAGTGAGACTTACTCTCTACCATGTACTGAGCCAACCACTTTGCAAGCAAACTTTTGACCTTTAGCAACTGTTGAAATAGGTACTATATTATTCTTGTTTTAAAGATGAGGAAAATGTTGAGAGGTTAAATGATTTGCCTAAGCTAGTACATGACAGAGCAGATATTAAAATGCCAGAATTCTTGACCCCAGGGCCCATACTTTGGAGAAATTAGAATAGAAGTGAGCAAGTTTACAAATATAAAGAGAAATGAGGATGTTGAGACATAGAACTATAGAAAAGTATGAAACTCTAAAATCCCTTATAAAGAGATTAAATTAGAAGGGAAGATCTAAGAGAGGTGAAAACAATTGGTGAACAAATACAGTTTTTATATAGGCAGCATTTAGAAGTATTGTTAGATAAAAGCAAGGGTGTGTTGTCTGGTTAATAGTGCCTTAGAACACTAAACAAGATAGGTAGATTTATTATTATTGGTATCCCTGTTTGTGACATATTGTAGTTTTGCAAAATGTTATTGTTGTAGGAAATTGGGCAAAGTTTATAAGGAGTCTCCCTCAGTTTTTTTACAACTGTATGTGAATCTGTTATGATTTCAGTAAAAATTTCAGTTATTTTGGAATTCATAGACTTTTGTGAGATATATTCTAACCTTCAATTGTATATATTGCTGGTTGCTGTTAACATTTTATTTCTCCTGTTTTGTAAGGGCCCCCTCTGGTGGAAGAATTCCTTCTTAAACTAGTTTTAGTTCTCTGGGATACATATTTTAAAAAGAAAACTAGAGGCCCAGTTTTGTAACAATTTTGTATGTTTAAAATTTAACCTATTATTCTTGTGCTGAAAAATGACCTTTTTCTCTTTAGTCAGTTATCTGTTCAAAGATACAGCCTCTAAGTTTGTGTCTAGCTCTCCTATGTAAATCAACATTGAGAGCATTACAACTTTTTTCCCTATTCATTGAAACTATTTTATAAACTACTTATTATATGAAGTGGCTTTTTTGTCATTACTTTTTTTTTCTAAATTAAGATATTATTGACATATAGTATTATTTGGTATAGTAATAATTATAGTAATAATTTGGTACATGTATATGAGAAACAATTACCAAAATAAGTTTAGTTAGCTTCCATCTCTTGTGTTGAGAACTTTTAAGAACTCTTTCTTAGCAGCTTTCATATATACACTGTATTGTTGTTAACTATAGTAGTACATCTCCAGGACTTACTTACCTTATAAGTAGAAGTTTGTACCTTTTGACCATCTGTAACCAGTTCACCTTCCCTTCACCCCCCAACCCCTACCTCTGGTAACCACTAATCTGCTTTTTGTTTCTACGAGTTGGGGTTTTCTTTAAATTCCACATGTAAGTGAGCTCATATAGTATTTGTCTTTTTCTTATTTCATTTAGCGTGTCTGCAAGGTCCATTCGTGTTGT
Organism: Suricata suricatta; assembly: GCF_006229205.1. Lineage (NCBI taxonomy): Eukaryota > Metazoa > Chordata > Mammalia > Carnivora > Herpestidae > Suricata > Suricata suricatta. The sequence goes on from NC_043705.1 coordinate 50,823,151, forward strand.
TGCAGATGGCAAGGTTTCTTTCTTTCTTTTAATGGCTGAATAATATTCCATTGTATATTTACAATAATTTGCTTTATCTAGTCATTCATCAGTGGACTCTTAGGTGGTTACCCCATGGTGGTTATTGTAAATAAGGCTGTCGTAAACACGGGCATGTAGATACCTTTTTGAGATAGTGATTTTGTTTTCTTCCGATAAATATCCAGAAGTGGAATTGCTGGTCATGTAGTATTTTTAAGATTTTGAGGAACCTCCATACTGCTTTTATTGTTACTTTGTAGTATCATTGTATCGTTGTAATACTGCCTGGCTCTTCTGGAATTGGGAGTCAGTGTGAGCAGATGCTTTGAATATCAAAGCACCTGTGGTCTGAAAGGGTTATGAAAAAACAGGTGTTTTCTAATTGTGAATATCTTTCTGTGTTCTAATAACATCCTGGTATTCCTGTCCATTCTCATGTATTTTAATTACGAAAAGAGATTATAACCATATTTTTGGAGTTTCCTGTTTTACAGTCATCCTGCTGATTTTGCTATACACTTTTTATAATTCATAGAAGTTAAGCAAGTTTCTTTTATAAGAAACAAAAGAACAAACAACCTAAAAAGTTGGTAGGCCAGTATATAATATGTTTAAATAAAAGACTTTTTTGAAAAACTTATCTGTATTTTCATTATGTGATAATTTAGGTTTATAGCTTTCATTTGAGGACTTCCAGGGATTATACTGTGTTTAAAGATAAAAATATGAAAACCTTGAGGAAGATATACACGAAAAAAAAAATCAGCCACAAAGGAAAAAGGAAAACTAAGAATACTGTGGTCATACTGCCTAAGTAAAATTGATTGGATATTTGAAAAACTTTAGCTTCTACATTATGTTTATTTTATAATAATAAACAAATTTAGGGTAAAACAAATAATTTAGAAAAATCTAAAATCATCTTTCTGGAGCTCTCAAGAATTTGGAATAATGTCAAATGTACAAATAGAGCTTCCTAACACTCCTCCCTACCAAAGTTTTTTTTCTTAAATAAGAGAAGAAACCCTGGTGTGGAAAGCAAAATTTAAAAAGCCAAGAGGAGACATAGAACCATAAACCACAGCAGCTGTGATTTCTTGGTTTTTCTATTTGATAGCAAAAGGGAATGACCAAGAGGAATCCTCTTTGAGGATGATGATTAAGAAAGAGAATAATGTAGATTAGCACAAATAGTAAAACTAAGAGAGCTTTCCAAAAAAGTAACATAGAAAAGGTTGTATGTGAAGAAGTACAGCTTTACATGTTGCAAAGTCCTAGTCACTCAGTGCAGTGACATAAAGCTCTGCCCTATGGGATGTATGTGGAACCTGATAATGATTCTCTTCTATATTTTTTAGGGCTTATTTTTAAGTTGGGTGACAGCAGCTTGTAGAGGCCTCCAAGCAAAGACTGGGTTTACAATTTTAATTAATTTATGTTTGTTTAAATTTGAGGGAGACAGAGCACGAGTACGGGAAGGGACAGAGAGAGAGGAGAATCCAAAGCAGGCTGAGCGGTTACCACAGAGCCTGATGTTGGGCTTGAACCCACAAACAAATTATGACTTTAGTGAAGTCAGTTGCGTAACTGACTAAGCCACCCAGGCCCCCCTGGTTATATTTTTTCATGATGGGGGGAAAAATCAAAAGAAAAGGAGTGTTTTTATGATACACAAAGATTAAAAAATTCAGATGTCATTGTTGATACAAATTGTTTTGAACAGTCTTGTTTACTTACTTACTTTACTTTACTTACTTATTGTCTGTGGTACCTTTTGTACCACAGGAGCAGTGGTCAGTAGTTGTGACAGATCTTATGCCCCACAAAGTCTAAAATATTTGTTGCTTTACTCTTTACAGAATTGTTAGGAAATATACTTCCTGTGTAGTATAGTAGCAGGTATGTCGTAGTTCATGAGAATCGTGTGCCTCACAATAGTATATAATCTTTCTTCAAAAGTGGATTTTGCCCTTATTTGGTTCAGAAAAAGTTTATTCTGACACCCTGCACCAACTACATCTGCAGTCCTATCACAGCATAGTAACTGATTGTCATAATAGTAATCCTAAATTGTGAAGTAAAGATTAAACTGTTTTCAGCATGCTTTGCTTAAGGAAAGCTTACTTCATTAATTTGAAGTAGCCATTAAAAATGTTAAATGTATAAACACAGGCAACAGAATAGAAGTAAAAAAGTAAAGTAAGCTGATTACAGTTTTTACATGTGCATAATAACAAGAGCAGAGTTTTAGCCCTTTGTGCAGTATGTGAAAGAAGCTAACTTAAACCATTTTGAACTTACAAGGAAGTTTATTAGAAAGAAACACATATCCCAAGGATCCAAAATCAGGAATATAGCCAGGCTGTAGAAACTCAAACCTGTAGGAATACCAGGAATCATTTTTCCTTCATTCGATCTATTTTTACTGCTTTATCTTTTTCTTTACACAATGGTTTCTTTGCTTTTCCAGGCACAGGACATAAATTCTAGGTATTCTCTGTAATTTCTAGGTATTTTTACTTGGTCTTTAATTGCAGATGCAGCTCAGAATTAACCCAGGTTTTGGTCCCTTTACAAATTTCTCGGAGGAAGGATATCTGGTCCAGGTAATCTTCTAATCTAGTCATTTCTGACTAGATCACGTAGTGTAAGCATGGCTTCTTCACTTGGTAGGGGAGGGGAGGAGGGGGAAATTCTCAGGTAAAAGAGATTTAGTGTACTGGGTATAATCACCTAAGGTTTTATCAGTATCACTGAGAGTGAAAATGTGACTCTGTTTAGGAAAATGGAGGTAGTGAGGCACCTGTTAAGTGTCTGGCTTCAGCTCAGGTCATGTCTCAACGGTTCGTGGGCTTGAGCCCCGTGTCGGGCTCCGTGCTGACAGCTAGCTCAGAGCCTGGAGCTTGCTTCAGATTCTGCGTGTGTCTCTGTCTGACCCTCCCTTCTTCATGCTGTCTCTCTTCCTGTCTAAAAAATAAAACCTTAAAAAAAAAAAATATGGAGGTAGTGGCAGATTTTGGACGTAGGAGATTATAGTTCAGTGTTTAATTCTGTGTTTGGAGAACTAGATGAAATTTTGGGCATTTTTGAAGTTTTACAGTGACTGAAATTTCATAGTGAAAAACCTGCTTTTTTCATTTAAGAGCATGGTTCTTAACTTTGCCTCATCACTGATTCTTAAGCCTTGGATATATATAAGAATCAGTAGTAAAAATTCTTTTCTTTTTTCATTTCTCTTAATTTATCTTCTCTTCTCCCCTTCCTCATTCCATTCCTTCCTGCCTGTCTTTCCCTCCCTCTTTCTTTCTCCCCCTTTCTCCCTCCCCTTGCTTTCTTTCTCCCTCTCTTTTATTCTCTCACCCCTTCCTTCCCATTCCTGCATTTCTGTCTCTTTTTAAAAAATGTACAGACAGTTCCCTATCCCAGAAATTGATTTCATGGTCTAGGGTGGGTCCTCAGTACCACTATATTTTAAACTCCTCATTGGAGTCTCATGTGCAGCCATTTTTCAGTATCTATAGCATTTTATCACTAGATGCTTGTTATAAATGCAGAATCTCAAACTCTACCCTACGCCTACTGAAATAGAATCTGCATTTTTATGTATTTATTTAGTTTTGAGAATCTGCATTTAAAAAATACTTATTTAAGTAATTTCTGCGCCCAGTGTGGATCTTGAACTCACAACCCTGAGATCAAGAGTCGCATGTTCTTTTTCTTACTGAGCCAGCCAGGCTCTTCTTTAAGAATCTGCAATTTTAAGAAGATCCCTAGTGTGAGAAATAATCCCACTGACTCAATCAGAGGCGGGATTGGAAACTTGGAGCACAGTGAAACTAGGCTTTAATCAACGTTCTTGCATGAGTACATGTCCGATGGGCAGTTACAGTAGGCAGTTTATCTCCTAGCAAGCAAGTTCTTCCCCTGATTCCTCACTGGTGAGTACTAAGAGGTTTCAGCTTTACCCGAAGATCACCTATGCCCATATAAGGGAAAATGTCTGATTGGAACAAATGTACATTCCTTGAGGTGATGCAGAGGCTTTAGTTCTTCAGCTCATGCTGATTGTAAAGCCTTCAAAAAATTAGCCTGCGAAATGGAGAGGAAAAGAACCAGAAAGTGAAGTGTTTTAGGGTTTGGGACACCATTGTGGTCAAGGGGGCTTTGTACATGTTTCTAGTAGGTTGTAAACCTATTGTTTATCTGACGGCACAACTTTTATTTGTTTTTTCTGAAAACAAATCATCTCACTTATCACACCGAGGCAGTTTGTATGTAGGGTAAAACTGGAGAAGTACCATCTAGAATTCGTGAATATCTGGCAGTGGACCCAGGAGTTCCTTCAGAGTGTAGTTCTCAAAGTGTGATCCCAGGACCATCTGCAGTCACCTGAGAGTTTGTGAGAAATGCACATTCCTGAGCACCAACCTAGACCTTCTGTATAGGACTCTCTGGAGGTGGGGCCCCGTAATTTGTGGTTTAATGAGCTCTCCAGATTATTTTTAAGCAGGAAGCATTGCACTAGGAGATTCACGTAGGCATTGGGATTTGGAACCCTTGGATTGAGAGAATTCTTTCTTCAAGCCCTTTATTACAGTTAAGTACTACTGAAGTGAAGTAACATTGGTGTTGCAACTTACTTTCAAATGATACAGCAAGCTAAAAAAGAAAGAACTGTTTATGTGTGGATGGGTATTTGTAGAGGTATGGCAAAAGGTTTTCTTCTGCCATAGTGTATTTATAAAAATGATACGACTTAGGTCCAAGTAGAGAAGGTAACTAGTTTAAGGTAATTGGCCAGCAAGTAAGTGGCAAAACCAGAACTTGAGCCTGCATGCCCTTTGCACATTAATACAGACTGGAGTTTGATGTTCTTTTTCATGTTAGCTTGCCTGGCTCACCATCCTAGACACCAGGAATGTGGCCGTGTTGCCCAGGAGCAAGCTTGAAAATGTAGTCATCGACTTCCATTGTTAAACATCATTACCCCCTTCCCCTCCTCGCTGTCTCCCCTGTCATTTCCTCCACGCACCCCCCCCTTCCCAGTTATCACCATTCTTTTTATTAGACTTTGGGATCTGGGCATGTTCATATATTTTTATTTTGGCTTATAATTAAACCAAGTGTTCTGTTTTTTAAGTTGGATAAATATAGAAATAGGCTTGATTTGCGTGGCCCAGACTTATTATTTCAGTTTTGAGGCCAGTTCTTAACTAGACAAAGTTTTAGATTTGCCCTGTTGGTGGTTTAAGATTGAGAATTGATTTTAAAACAGTGGGAGCTATTAAATGTTTTCAGTTTTTAAATACTGTACCTTAACCACAAAATGCATTGATGAAATATTGCTATTAAATTGTCTTTCCTCCTGTAACATTTCTTAAAAGTTTTGATCCAAATTAGAATTCTTTAGATTGTTGACTCTTTTCTTTCTTCTTTCCTTCCTTCTCTTCTCTTCCTTCCTTCCTTCTTTCTTTTCTTCCTTCCTTCCTTCCTTCCTTCTCTCTCTCTCTCTCTCTCTCTCTCTCTCTTTCCTTGTAGCAATAATTTATTCCTACATGATGATTAAAGAAAGCATCCTCTGTAAGAATTGTTTTACTTTATTGTTGATCTATTGGAGGTCTGCCTTTAATTTCTTACGCTTTTAATTAAACTCATGATGGCATTTTAATATAATGTGTAAAAGAGCATCAGGAGAATAGAGCCAAAATGGTCTTATTTGCTTTTATACAAATTAAATTGCCCTTGTGGCCCAGCATAAAATCTAAGCACTAAGAGCAGTTATTTATTTTGACAACAGAATTAATTGAGCCTAAAACAGTTGAAATTCCAGTTGCAGCAAACTATTCTTTCTGACTCTCACTCTGGCTTTGGGACTGTCAAAAAAAGTAACTCGTCTTAGGATTAAATAGCAGAATGATGGGCAGTGGACTGCATTTGAGGAAGATGCTGAATAAACTTTCTACTTGTGAAGCATTTCAGAAGTGATGTGCGGCAAGGGGTCACAGTGTGCCCTGATATCCAGCTGAGCTGTCAGCTGGCACGGAGCCAGGCACGCAAAGCTTTGCCCTGGGAAGTGGCGTGTGGAGCATATGCCATTTGAAAAATCTTTCTCATGCATGAGTTAACGTTTCTTTTTAAAGGGCATATTTAGTTTTTTTTATATCAGAAACTGTTAGTATTTCTGTCTTTAATAGAAGAGCTTATGTGCTGAAGGTATTCAGTTTAAAATTTTTATATATATTTTACAATTTGAAAGGATCTGGCATCTTCTATTTCAAAAATGTGATTTTGAATAGTTTTTTTATTGGAACTTTTCTGTTCAAATAGGTTTTAAGAGGATGTTTGGAAAAGGGAAAGAGAAAAGCAATTGAGGTATGTCTGGTATAGGAAAAAGATTTTGTGAGGAAGAACTGTAGAATTCTGTTTGAGGGAATTTTGTAGAGTTAAGGGATGCCTTTGCTGTTTTCACGTATATGAAGGCATCCATAGATCTTAAAAGAATATATATTTGCTATTGTGATGTTGTAAAAGTCTTTTTAGATACTCTATTTTTGTATTTTTAAATCCTGCAGTTTGTTTGGCATTGAGGTTTTGTTTTTCCTTTCTAGAATAAGCCCATAGCTCTGTTATTACTGAGCACAGATTATGTGATGTATAGCTGTAGGGACTCTCAGATTTGTTTGACAGGTGGTCATAGTCCCTTACGGTTTATTAGGAAGTTATAAAGCTAATGATACATAATAAAGTTGGTAATTTAGATGGAGATTTTTTATTCTTTGACACCAAGTAGTTGCTAATTATCAGGTGTATATATACTAAAATTCTTTACCGTTCTTGATCTTTCATTTCTAATCCCTCTGTAAACTGTTAATGTAGGCCTCTAAAAGAGGCCTAACAATGAGTTCATTACCCTTTCATTTAATGAATTTTTAGCTTCCAGATTTGCAAACTGGACTTGAAGTCTTTTAAATTTTTAATTGGGCCATTTTCTGATTTTAAGGCTTTTGGGGATGGAAGTAGTGAATGTATCTTTTTAGTCACACACACACACACACACACACACACACGCATTATAAGAATACGTAGAAAGGTATCACTAATTGATCAGGTCCTTGTTTATCAGCTCACATTTATGAGTTTTGTTATGTTACTTATCATTAAATGTTAATGTACTCTATTTGAATAGAAACCAGAATTGAAGAAGTAGATCTTAGATTTGGGGTTAAGAGGGATATTTTAGCCATTTGTTTGTTTTGTTTTTAGAGAGAGAGAGAGCACATGAGTGGGGGACAGGGGCAGAGAAAGAGAGAGTCCTAAGTAGGTTCTTTGCTCAGCATGGAAGCAGAAGTAGGGCTTCAAGACTCAGACATTCAACCGAATGATCCACCCAGGTGCCCCAGCAATATGTTTAGATGTTCCTTCTTGTAGAGAAATATTTCTTATTAATTAGTGGCTTTCTTTTATAGTGATATGATCAGTGAGAACTCTGATTATGAACTTATTCACAGTTATAATTTACCTCAGTGTCTCAGAAGAACCAGTAACAAAATCTTCTATTTTCCATTCTTCAAGCTCTATTTTTATTTTTTTCTGTTTGAGAGAGAGAGAGAGACAGACAAACAGACAGAAAGAAAGTCGGGGAGGGGCAGAGAGAGAGGAAGAGAAAATCCCAAGCAGTCTCTGAGCTGTCAGCACAGAGCCCAGTGCAGGGCTCCATCTCACAAACTGTGAGATCATGACCTGGGCTGAAATCAAGAGTTGGACACTTAACTGAGTCATCCAGGTGCCCCCAGGCTTGGTTTTTAAATTTTTGGAAATAACATGTTGAAACGGTTACCATTAATAAAAAGTTATTTCACAAAAATGCCAGACTTGCATAAATTTCAGTATTATAAAATGGGTAAAATGACTGTTTAATGGAAAATAAATTTTTAGTCTGATACTTAGTGTTGGGGACATTTTAGCAGAACAGTGATTGATGCTTTTGCTACTTTCTGTATATCCTAGTTTACTGCCCCATTTACATGAAGTCTATCATATGATATTTAAGGCTAGTCTTAGCAGATCTGTCATTTTGGAGCTATTTACAATGTTTTTCAGCAGATTTCTATTTTATCTTCTCCCTCTCTCTCTGTAGTATCCCTCATACCAGTGCTAAATTTTCTTCTAGGACTGCTTTGTAGGGGCATGTATGTATTACCTCTCATGAAAACTCTTCCCATTACCTGCAAACTACAAGTTCAGATTCCTTGACCTGCTTTACAGTTAGAGGATCACCACTTAGCTACAATGTAATTAATGCATTTATTTGTTCATCAGGTATTTGTTAAAGACCTATTATTTGCCAGTTGACTGTGGTCTATGAGACAGACAAATTCCCAAGCTGACATTCTAGTAGTATTTACTGTGTTGGCCTCCCTGTCCTTCCCATGAACCCAACCAAGGATTCAGCAACTGCCTTTTCTTGTGTTCGGTTTTTTCTCTAGTATCCCGCACGCTTCTTGAAACCACAAAGTACAGAGTGGTGTTTCCAGTTCTCCAGTATCCTCTATAAAGGGTTTTCAGTTAACTGTGATCATAATAATAGGCTGGTGTCAATTTTTGTCTGTTAGGGTTATTTGGTTTTTAAAATTTGGTTAATTAAAATGATATTTTAATTAACACTATCAGATATCGCTAGAACACATGTCAGGCTGATTAAAAAGATGTAGTGTGATTTGATCCGATTGTTTTTCATCAGCTTTTTAAAAAAAAAAAAACAATTTTTTCTTTTTTTAAACTAACAGTTGTTCATCTGTTTTGTTTTGTTTTAGGCCTTATTGAATTTGAAGAATGTGACCCTGCTAGTGCAGTTGAAGGTAAGTTGACTAGTTGTAATGTGTGGTAACTAGCCACTATCTTCTGTTTATTGAACAAATAAAGGGTGGCTATTATACATTGGTGTCTGCATGTTTGTGGAGCGATATAAAAAATCTGAATGTAGTTTGAAGGCCTATAGATTTTTAATCTTTACTTGATAAGTAAACAGTAGGTTTGCCCAAAGGAATATTAAGTGTGTTTATATATATATATCTTAAAAGATTAAATATAACATGTATTTCTTTTCAAATATACACTGAGCCTGTTTTCTTTATTGACATCTGTCTTTAAATATTCTCATGTCATAAATATGAAAATTGTTGCTACCTGTTAATGAATATATATATAAGGCTTATTCTAAAGTGAGACACATTTCAGTAATTAATGAGGGTTATACATTAATGTTAATGTTACTATCGTTCAAAAGGAGTGATGATGTGACTTGATGAAAGGGTCCACAGCCCTTCCTGTCTGTTTGTTTAAATATTTTATTTTTAAGTTATCTCTGTTAATACCCAGTGTGGGGCTCAAATTCCTACCCCCAAGTTCAAGAGTCACATATTCCACAGACTCAGCCAGCTAGACACCTACCTTCCTGTTTGAGTACTTAGCTACTAGAAATAATTTGAAAGCAATCTTTTCTGTTTATTTTTCTTCCAACATTTATGTGAGAATTTGGAGAAAAGGTTTGCTATTGTGTGTAACATTATCATTGGAGGAGTCACGGGCTCTGGTGCCTAGATTTCTAACAGTTACTAGCTGTTTGAGAGCTATAACTATGCAAGTTCTTTGTTCTTTAGCTTTTTTTTTATTGTAAAATGTGGATAATAAATAATACTCTGTGAGAAAAAATGTATTTAAAAATTTTTTAAAATGTTTTTTATTTATTTTTGAGAGTCAGAGAGAGACAGTGTAAGCAGGGGAGGGTCAGAGAGAGGGAGATACAGAATCTGAAGAGGCTCCAGGCTCTGAGCTAGCTGTCAGCACAGAGCCTGACATGGGGCTCAAACCCACAAACCGTGAGATCATGACCTGAGCCGAAGCCGGATTCTTAACTGACTGAGCCACCCAGGTGCCCTGAAAAAAATGTACTTGATATAACATGCTAACAAATGTATGGTTTAGTTTTACATGGGAGCAAGTACCTTGTTCTAAAACAGCTAGTTCCTAATCATGGCTGTAGTATTTAGTAGTTGGATAACACTGAGTTAAAAAAAATAAAACCAAAAAATACCCTTGAGTTTCCTCATCTATGCGGTGAGAGGTTATCTTAGCTATGCTCTGTAGCTGTCCAAGTAAGCAGCTAAACTTTGTGCTGAGTTCCAGCAACAATTAATAGTATGACTGATTTCTAAAACATAATTTGTCACAAAGGAAGAAGAGGAAGAACTGCCATATTAGGCAAAATAAAAATGATACTTGTTTATTACTTATGGTAAAGTCAATTTATAGCATTATGTATATTAAAGATAATATGTGGGCAAAAGAATGCCATAAGCTTCTCGTACTTACTGTTAATGGATCTGTTGTGTCATCTTTTTATTTAAAACACCACATTCGTATTTTGTGATCTTCCAGACAGGAAACATGATTTGACTTGGATTTATAACAAAATCTAATACAGTGAATAATGTTCTTTTTTTTTGAAGTTTTAAGCTTCTCCAAATGCTTATTTTGTCTGAGATAATTTAGGGGAGACTTAGAAGAAAAGAGAATTTTATTGATCAAGTGACTGTTTACCTTTAGATGCATAATAGGCTTTATTAAATTAACATAAGAAAAATCTAAACAGAGTATGATTCTCATTTAAACATTATGGTTTACCAATTGATACTTTTATTTCTTTCATCCAAATTTCATATTGACATTAGCAAATTATGTGTCAAAATACAAGGTGTATTCTTAAGTTTAATATATTTATCATCAACAGTTATGTTTCTATAACAATATACATTTATTTTAAGGTATAAAACCAAGGAAAAGAAAGACTTTTGGTTTGCCAGGAATAATTAAAAAGGAAAAGGATGCAGAGTCTGTGTAAGTATATTAAATATTGTCAAAATCCTTTGTTATTAAGTAATTAAGACTGTTGTTTTGAATCTGAGAAGAAAAAATTCCTTCAGAAATAACTCAACATATGTATGTCTAAGGTGTAAAAAATATACTTTTCTTAATACATTTGCCACCTGCTCTGGGGTTAGTTAGTATTAGATTTCTTACTATTTTAAAATCTTAAGATGAAGGCTTATATGTTTTGAAATTGAAACTTTAAAGACATGCTTTTTACAAAATAATACATGCATATTTTAAAAAACAAAAGTGCAGAGGAAACTAAAAATTCTTCTAAATCTTAGTGCCTAAGAAAAAAAACTTATGGTCAACAATTTGATGAAAATCCTTCTGGACAACTCTAAACTTATAGGATCATAGTGATATGTGCACACATAAACAGGAAATGGGGAAGAACAAAATGTTCTAAATGTTTTAAACATTTAAACATTAAAACAAAATGTTTTAAACATTTATGCTGCATCATGAGTTTTCAGTGGAGGATGGAGTATAAATCTGATTGACCTTTTTAAAAAATTAAGTTAGTATACAAAGAATATATAATTAGCATATAATAAATTCAACAAGTATTGGGTAAGTGAAATTTTCTGTTTTGGCTACACATAAGAAGTATGTGGAAAATTAAAATAAATACATCTGTGCCAGGCCCCACCCCAGACCAATTTAAACCAGATTCTCAGGGTGTGCAGTGCAGCATAAATTTCCTTTTGTTTGGTTTGCTTTTAAGCAGCCTCTGTCATTCCTAATATACACCTGGGGTTGAGAATCTTTTAAGAGCTGTGATTTTCAGAGACAAACTGGAATTAAAGGAATCTTTGTTTCTGTAATTATGCAACCTGTATAGCTTGACTAGACGCTAGTTCAGTCTTAAATGATTTGTTGACCCAGTAACCCTGGCTTGAAATTTATTTTAAATCTCTGCTTCTCCAGCACAATTAGCAGGGCTCTCATGGCCACTCATGTTTTCAGTGTAAGAGAACAATCTGTGCTTTGGGGGTTCTTACCTCTTACCTAGTTAAATTCTTTTTATCTGAGTTTTTCTTAGAGTTTCTGCCATTCTAAATGACTGTTTCTCCCCCCTACCCCTACCCCACCAAGTTTAGTTTCACTTGGTTAACAAATTAAGACTGATTGCAGTTATTTGTATCTGTGGTTACCATCTCATTTGCAAATGTCTTTTCAGCATTTATAAAGGGAGTATTTTCCTAAGGAGATGGATTCAAAACTTTTTACAACATTGGAAATACTTAAGGAAGTCTAAATAGTTGATTCGTAAGTGAAATTAGAAATATATCCACTTCAGCTTCTTAGTATATTATAAAGAGTAAAGGTCTTAAATTCAAATATTTTTATAATATGTGGTTTTTCACAGCTGTTAATTCAGGGGCTTATAATATTTTTGTGTGTTCTATGTTTTTAGAATTATTTTTCATGATCAGTAATTTCCCAGTACCATCATTAGGCCACTTGGGTATGGGAATATTTTTGACCACTGATAGCCCTGGGGCAAAAAATCAGTGCTTTAAACAACTGCATCATGATTGCCTTCTTTCAACACTTCCAGGCAGGAAAAATATTAGAAACCACTTTGTTTGAAATGCCCGAGGCTCCTGGCATGCTGCTCCTTACAGCCTGAGGGCTTTTGAAATGCCAGTAATTGTGGAAGAGGGGTCCTACTCAGAGCTTGCTCTTCCTGGGGCTGCATCTGCAGGTCTCATTACAGCCCACTGTGAGAGCAAACAGATGAGTGCTCTACCACAAAGACTGCACCGGTCTGGCTTAAAGCCAGAGAAGAAACTGTCTGGAATTTGGACACTTTGATATTTAAACTCTATCTTTAAAAAAAAGAAAGTAGAAGTGCGCTTAGCATCTTAAATGATTTGATTCTGTGGAGGGATTGTATTTATTATTATGTTGTCTCTTCTGGAACATTTCCTCTGAGTATGCATAGGATTTTTGATAAATACTCCTGATATATCAGTAATAAGGGAGCTCTTTTTTTAAAAGTGGCAATCTTAAGTGACATTTAAATGGCTATAAAGACGGAAGAGGCTTGCATTTACCCACTTTGGTGCTTTAGTTTGGATCAAGAGCAGTGTAGTCATCTCCTTTTTTCATTATTTCAGTCTATTCTATTCTATCTTCCTTTAACAAAATTCTTTACTCTGTAGATTTTTCTGATTTGTGTTTAGTCTTTGGGTAGACAGAGATGACCTGCATATCCTGTATATTAATTTAGTATTTTTTATTATTCTCCATTGGGCTCTCAAGGTATACTTAATGTGTATATTTTTAGTCTATTATTAAAGTGGCAGATTCTGATATTGCATGCATTAACTATCTAAAGCCAAAGAATATGTAACTAATCCAAATATCTTGTAAATATGCACTCTGATTTTTGTGGATTTGTTCTAGGATATGTACACAGAAATTCTTCTAACCTTATTTCTCATGGCCTCAGTGTCTTACATTTTATATATTTAGGTCTTTATTTGATTAATTGAATAAGTCAATCTTCTTTATGTTATAGTTTTATGTATAAAATATAGTTTTGGGGAGCATTCACTTTTGAATGCCCCCTTTCTGTAAAGAGAGCTTTCTTACTATTCTTACTTTCTAATTTTATACTCTTTAAATTCTTGTTGCTCAATTAAAAAAATAAAATACATTTTTGCTAATATATGTCTAAGTTAATATTTATCAGTTAAATGATAAAATCAACAGTTTTTAGCAACTTGGTAAACCAGAAATCTGGTTCCACTTCAAGTGGAAGTCCGACTATTCATTTAACATATATGGAGAAAAGTGGTTTGGGTTTTGTATATATGCTAGCTATAGAAAGTACATCAAATGAAACTAAAATTTTAACAAAAATATATTGTAAAATATTATTTTCTAGTATTTACCAATTAATATAAATATGGACTCTAAGAAAAGTCAATCTTTCTTCTTAGAATTTTCTTTTGTGAAGTATAAGTTTTCAAAATAATTGTAAGCTGTGTTTCATTTTGTCATGTATTACAGATATAGGAATGCTTTCTTTTTAATTTTAAAATTATTGAGTATATTTTAATCTTCATGATTTAATTTTTCTCCATATTTTTGTAAAGTGTAAATAAAAGTTATATTTAAATACCAAGGCAAACACTTTCAATATACTATAATTATCAGCAGATAGTTCTAATAATTGAATATTTCTAATATTTTGTTTATTTTAATAGGGAATGCCCTGATGCAGATTCACTTGTAAGTAGATTTTACTTTGATGTAAACCATGTAAATTATCTTTATCATTAGGAAATACCCAGCATATTTGGGTTGAGTTGTTCACAAATCTTGCCAAGAAAAATACTAACCAGCTTATTGTAAATTCACTATTAAAATTACAGATAAAATTTTGGCCTTCTATTACTAGATGCTTTTATATTAAATAGAAGGTAGTTCTACCTACCTTTGAAAAGTGGACATTTTACTTTTAAAATTTGAATGGTACCATACCATATTGCTTTTTCTTGAGAAGTATGCCAGATCTCAAATCTGCATACTTTAAAACATGATGCTCTTAATTATGTATTCCTGGGACACCTGGGTGGCTCAGTTGGTTAAGTGTCTGACTTTGCCTCAGGTCACGATCTCTTGGTTCTTGAGTTTGAGCCCCACATGGGGCTCTCTGCTGTCAGTGCAGAGACTGCTTTAGATGCTCTCTCTCCCTCCCCCTCTCTCTGCCCCTTTCCCTCTTGCTCATGCTCTCTCAAAATTAAACAAACATTAAAAATAAAAATATATTACTGATTATTAAAATTTTATTCAAGTATTTGAGTTTTGCTTAGAGATTATCATTTTAGAAAACAGAACAGTAATAATCATGGTCAGTACTCTTCTGTGCTTTTTGTTATGAAGAAAGTTTGTTTATATTTCTTATTTAAATATATTTCTTCATATGTAATTCAAGAAGACATTAAATAGAGCTTCATGTAGTTGGGAGTAACCAAATGGTATAAGTAGAGTATAGACAGACACACTTTTCAAGTTGTTCATTAGATAGTGGTCATGTTGCTAGGTGTAGTAGGATCAAGCTGCCTGTCTTCTTTGCTTATTGTTCTTGCTTGCATAATCACTGGTTTGGTTTTTTTTTTTTTTTTGGCCCAAAAACATTTTGATCTTTTACAGCAAATAGTGTATGTACCAAGATAAAGATACTTTGTGAAACATTGTGTTTTATGTAACTTAACTAAAATAAAATTAGTGGTTTTGCTTCATATTTCAGCTTTAAAATAAGAAAATTACGGCTTGTTATAAATGTATGGTGAAAAGAAAGAAATAGATTTTTAGTGTGCTCTAGGGTTCAAATCATCAGGGTGCTTTAGAGTTGCATCTGCTTTACCAGTTACCTGTTTTGATACTCTTGGTTTACTAATTAATGAAAAAGTCAGCAGATGTGTTTGACATTTACTTTAGTATTCATCATGCATTTCATTTTGGAATTATTTATGTATAGCTTTTATTTGATGATTTATTTGATGATTACAACAATGAATTAAATACTTCATGTTTTATATATACTCTCTTAAACCTTTGTAATAGTCTCTCAGCTATTGATACTATTATGTAATGACAATATTAACCAGTTTTGAACTGTTTTCAGTACTTGTCTGGAATTAGAAAAGGGCTTTTAAAAAGGATGCATATGTCTAAAGTTGTAAAGGAAATGATTGATAAACTTGTATTGAAAGAAAACAAAACAGTATTTTTGTAATTTTAATTACCAAAAATATCTTAGAAGAATATAAATCAGTAAAGGTAAATTGGCGGAGTTATGTTTGTAAGACACGTAACAAGGGGTTAATTATTTTCCTTTATAAAATTTCTATACAAATCATTATTAAAGGCGAGCAAGCATCCCAGTAGGAAAGGGGCATTATGATAAAAACAGGCTATTTTCATAAAAAGAAATGAAAGTGGTAAATAACCATAAGAAATGTTGCTCAGAATAGTAGTTTCATTCTGATGCAACTTAGAATGAATTTCCTATATTTACCTATCACTGACAAAAGTTTTGGTTTACTTGTATTATTAATAGGAATGTAAGTGGTATAGTCTGTCTTGTGGATAGTTTGGCAGGATCTTCTCAAATAAGAAATGCATGTTCTTTTTGACTCCCCAGTCCTGCTGCTTGCTGTTTACTGTTACGGTTATATACGTATGTGATCAAGACGCATGCATGTAATAGCCCCCCCCCCCCCCATCTGCTGTTTAGCTTTCCATGGTTTAAGTTACTTGTGGTCAGTCGTGGTTCAGAAGCAGATGATCCTCCTGATATATTATTAGAACGACATTTGTAGCCTGACGCTACATCATTCACCTCATGTCATCTTGTTGTGTAGGTATTTTCTTATGTCACATCATCACAAGAAGGTTGAATACAGTAAAAGAAGATGTTTTGAGAGAGAGAGAGCACGTTCACATAACTTTTATTATAGTATGTTGTAATTCTATTATATTATTATTACTGTTGCTAATCTGTTACTGTGCCTTAAAAAATCTTATTGTGTCTAATTTATAAATTGAACTTTTCATAGGTATGTTTGTATAGGAAAAAACATAGTATGTAAAGGGTTTGTTACTATCCTTGGTTTCAGGCATCCCCTGGGGTGTAGGAACGTATCCTCCATGGATAAGGGGGACTACTGTGTAGAGGGGAAGGGAGGGAGAAGTAGAGACATGTTTATTCTAACATTGTTTATATTAACAGAAACCTGGAAACATCTATCAAAATTGAGATTGGTTAAATAAATTATTAAACATTCACTGTAATAGTCATAGGTTATAGAATTAGGTTGTTGTGCCTGCTGATAGGGAAAGAGAAGCATCAAGTATGATTTTTAAGTAATTGCTGTTTTAAAAATATAAATGAACAGACATCTTTGGGCGTTTTTTGCTTTGTTTTTTAAAGACTGTGTTGCCAGACACTTAATTGTGGTTACTTTCGGAGAACATTACAGTGGTGGTCAGCAGGGAGAAGAGGCTTTTTTTTGTTGTTGTTTTATTTGTAGCCTATTATTATTCATTTATGGCCTATTTGTCACTTTTTTATGGCTAGTCTTTGTTTTGTTTTTGTAAGTAGGCTCTATGCCCATAATGGGGCTTGAACTCATGATCCTGAGATCAGAAGTTGCATACCCTACTGACTGAGCCAGCCAGGTGCCCTATGGCTACTCTTAATAATTACTTAAAAAAACATCCGTGGTCTGCATGTCTTGGTAGGGAATTTATCATTTAATTTCTGTTCCTTTTTAAACAGCCTTGTATAATTAAAAAATTATTTTGAGAGACTATATGTTTTGTTTTTCTTTTTTCAACCTGTTTTTTTTTTTAAACCATTTCTTAATGTTTGTTTGTTTATTTTGAGAGGGAGAGAGTAAGTGTGGGGGCAGAGAGACAGGAGACAAGAATCCCAAGCAGGCTCTGCACTCTGACCTGGGAGCTGCAATGTAAGGCTCCACCCCATGAGATCATGACCTGAGTGGAAATGAAGAGTTGGATACTTAGCTGGCTGAGCCACCCTGGTGCCCCTCCAATTAATTAATTAACTAATTAATTTCCAGTGTATTGTTTTTAAATCACTAGCACCACTATATAAACCTGTCTTTTCAGATTAGTGGGTTATCTGTTATTTTTTTCATATTGCTTTGGTCTAATGCTTTGCCCCAACAGTGTGGGGCCATAATATGGAAATTGATTGAATGAACAAAGATATAAACAGGTAATGTCTAAGTTTTTCTTAATACCAAGCTTCTATGAATAGTTCCAGCAGTGAATACATAATATACTGCGAATCCTAATTTATTTTGAAATAATTCATTTACAACAAGTTGCAAAGACAGTACAGGCAGCCCCCTGTACCTATCACCAGTTTTCTCCTCATAACTTCGTGCAGAAATATAGAATCGCTACTGGGATGTTGACACTAATACAGTCTGAACATTCCCATGACCACAAGGGTCTTTTGGTCTCTTATGTTGATTGCCCTTTTACAGCCACTCTTCCATCACCACTCTCCTTAGCCTCCGACAACCAATAATCTTTTCTCCATTTCTATATTCTGTCATTTCAAGAATGTCATTTAAGTTGGAATCCTACCATAACCTCTTCAGATTTTTTTTTTTTATTCAGCACAGTTCTCTGGAGTTTCACCCAGGTTATTGCATGTATGAATAGTGTGTTCCTTTTTGTTGAATAGTAATATTCCATGGTAGATGGACTAAAATTTGTTTTAACCATTCACCTATCATAGGGCCTTTAGCTGTTTCTAGTTTTTCACTATTAGAAAAAAGTGCTTTGAACAATCATGGACAGGTTTTTCTGTGGACACAATATCCCTCTTTGATCCTGGTAATTTTCTTTCTGAAATCTGTTTTATCATCTAACAAGAAGATAATCGTTCTGCCCTTATTTATTTATTTATTTATTTAAAAGTTTACTTAATATTTTAAGAGAGAGTGCACATGAGCTGGGGGAGGGACAGAAAGAGAGGTGAGAGAAACTCCCAAGCAGACTCCACACTTTTAGTTCAGAGCCCAGCTTGAACTAATGAACTGTGAGATCGTGACATGAGCCAAAACCAAGAGTTGAATGTTTAATCTACCGAGCCAGTCAGGTGCCTGTCTACCCCACCCCACCCCCTTTTTGTTTAAATTAACTTTTACATGGTATATTTTTCTGTTCTTTTACTTTCAAGCCACCTGTGGTGTTATATATGAAGTGAGTTTCTTAAAGATAGCATATAGTTTGGCCATGTTTTTTAATCCATTCTACCAATCTGTCTTTTGTTAAATTTGGACCATTTAATTTTTTTTGTTAATTTACACCCAAGTTAGTTAACATATAGTGCAACAATGATTTCAGGAGTAGATTCCTTAATGCCCAAATACCTGTTTAGCCCATCCCCCTTCCCACATCCCCTTCAGCAAACCTGTTTGTTCTCTGTATTTAACACTCTCTTATGTTTTGTCCCCCTCCTTGTTTTTATATTATTTTTGCTTCCCTTCCCTTATGTTCATCTGTTTTGTATCTTAAATTCCTTGTATGATATTTGTCTTTCTCTAATTTCACTTAGCATAATACCCTCTAGTTCCATCCATGTAGTTGCAAATGGCAAGATTTCTTTCTTTTTGATTGCTGAGTAATATTCCATTGTAAATATATACCACATCTTCTTTATCCATTCATCTGTCAGTGGACTTGTGGCCTCTTTCCATACTTTGGCTGTGGTCGATAGCACTGCTCTACACATTGAGGTACATGTGCCTCTTCAAAACAGCATACCTGTATCCCTTGGGTAAATACCTAGTGTTGCAATTTCTGGGTTGTAGGATAGTTCTATTTTTAATTTATTTTTTACATTTATTTATTATTGAGGGACGGAGAACGAACAGGGTAGGGGCAGAGAGAGAGGGAGACACAGAATCCGAAGACAGGCTCCAGGCTCTGAGCTAGCTGTCAGCAAAGAGCCTGACGTGGGGCTCGAACCCACAGCAGTGAGATCATGACCTGAACTAAAGTCAACCGACTGAGCCACCCAGGCGCCCCGAGCATTTTTTTCATGTGTCTGTTCACCATCTGGATGTCTTTGGAGACTGGTAAACTTTACCAGTATAAGAATATTGGCTGTCCAGTTCCAACTGGCATTTCTTGGCCATCTATTATTTTCATGTAAACATTTTTTGGGAACTGTTTTATTCTTGTTTATTTCTTCTAAGTTAGAAGTTATTCACATTCTCCCTACACATATGTGTTTATGTATGTGTGTATAAATCTTTTTTTGATCCACTTTAGTATAAATTTTATACATGATGGTCCTTCATCCCTAACTTCTTTAATGTGTATTTCTTTTTTTTTTTTAATTTTTTTAAATGTTTTTAATTTATTTTTGAGGGACCGTGAGAGCACAAGCAGGGGAGGGTCAGAGAGAGAGGGAGATACAGAATCAGAAGACAGGCTCCAGGCTCTGAGCTACCTGTCAGCACAGAGCCCGATGCGGGGCTCGAACCCACGAACCGTGAGATCATGACCTGAGCTGAAGTCGGATGCTTAACTGACTGAGCCACCCAGGCGCCCCTTTAATGTGTTTTTCTTGAAAATCGGATTATTCTCTTAACATAGCATACTTAGAGAAGTGTCCCTGCTTCCTTTTTCTCTTCATCCCCCTCCCTTGTAGGTAGCCAACTTTATTATATTCTTATAGATCC
The DNA here is from genome assembly GCF_006229205.1 of Suricata suricatta. Taxonomy (NCBI): domain Eukaryota; kingdom Metazoa; phylum Chordata; class Mammalia; order Carnivora; family Herpestidae; genus Suricata; species Suricata suricatta. The sequence continues at coordinate 50,843,349 of NC_043705.1, forward strand.
TTCCACTGGCTTTTATTCCCCCATAAAGAGTTCTGTGTTTTTATATTTTCCCTTATTAAGAGATATATATGTTCCTTGATATGCTTTTTTCAGTTAGCAGTTTTTCCTGGAAGTCATTCCATATGAATTCATAGAAACTTCTCATTTTTTAAAAGTAGATGTATAGTACTTTGTTTTCTGTGTGTACTGTAGTTTATTCAACTATGCATGGACATTTAGATGCTCTCCAGCAATTTTGAGTTACAGATAATCTTTGATCTGTTACATATGTTACATAGGTATTTTTAAATTGTTGGAGGTGTATCTTCAGGGTAAATTCTTAGAAATTGAATTCCTAGATGGAAGAGTTATACTTTTATTAGATAATGCTAAATTTCTTTTTGTAGAGATTGTACTATTTTTTATTTATACCAGCAAAGCCTAAGAGTACATTTTCCCACAGTTATGTCAAAAGAATGTATTTTCAAGCTTTTGAAATTTTGCCTGTCTCATGGGTAAGATGATTATTCTAGTCATTTTAGATTATTTAATTTTCTTGGTCATCTTTAACTTCTGTTTTTCTATGTATTTGATAAATATTTCCATTTATTGAAATTGTCAGCTCTCTAATTTTATCATCTCTCATTTTCAGATACATAACAGCCTTGTGCTTTTATTTCTTCACTCGGAAGATTTGGGTCAAAATACGTTATCTACAGAACTGTTGGTGTTCCTGCCCAACTGCCTTTTCTCATCCTTTTAAGTGTTTCTCCTATTTCATTTTATAGTGCTTTTCTCTTTCAGACCTCTGAAGCATATAGTGTGATCTGAGTCTAACTTAACCAAAAAGATATAACTTTTCTAGTTAATAATTGTATGAGCCTGTTGGTGTTTGATAAAGGATGTAGCCCCTTAAGATAGTTAAAGCTATTTGCTAATTTTTTGTATTTTTGTAGTTGGAGCCATTATTACAGTGTTTTTCTTTTTCCCATAGAACATTCCTGATGTAGATGAAGAAGGTTATAGTATAAAACCAGAAGCACATCAGAATGATATCCTTTCATCATTTGGATATTCCTGTGGATTTTGTTGGGATATAAGTAGACAGTTACAACAAAATGATTGTTTAAGAAAGACTTCAAGTTTTTAATTATAATAAAATGTGACTCCATATTTGACATGTTTATACTAATGAGTTAGGAGTTCTGTTTCTGTTAAGGTCTACCATAAAGCTTTATATTCCTTTTTATAAATGTGTGAAAACTGGTTATGCATTACGATCACTTAAAAACTAAATTCTTTAACTGGTATTCACATACCAAAGAGAACCATTTCTACTCATCTAGTGATTCTGATTCTGAAGATGAAGAACCAAAGAAATATCGGATAGAAATCAAACCGATGCATCCAAATAACTCACATCACACAATGGCTTCCTTGGATGAATTAAAAGTATCTATAGGAAATATCACGCTGTCCCCGGCAATATCTGTAAGTAAGAAAATAAGCAAGTTCATACTCTTCATATAGAAACCTTATTTTTTTTAACTTCATCTACTTGCATCTGCTTAATTTTAGGAATAGTGAAATATCACTTAGCAATAGTTAATTAAGCATTGTGGATAAAGAAATATAGTTTTTCTTCAGTTTTATTGAGGTATATAGTTTCTAATTTTTATATAGGCAAATGAACTTGAGTTTGGCTTAGCTTTCTTTCCTTTTGAAAGTTTTACCAGGAAACAAATATGTAGAAAATCTATTTCTGCTATTTATTTTCTTTTCCAGTCTATAAGTTTTTCATCCATATTTTTGAACATTATATGAACAGGAATTCCATAAAAATGGATTTAAACATTAAATTACATGTCTGCATGCTTTTGCAACTGCAACATTTGTTTTCTCATAGTTAAAAAAAATTTTTTTTAATATTTTATTTTTGATAGAGAGGCAGAGCATGAGAGGGGGAGGGGCAGAGAGAGAAGGAGACACAGAACCGGAAGCAGGCTCCAGGCTCTGAGCTAGCTGTCAGCACAGAGCCTGATGCGGGGTTCGAACCCACGAACGTGAGATCTGACCTGAGCTGAAGTCGGAGGCTTAACCGACTGAGCCACCCAGGCGCCCCTGTTTTCTCATAGTTCTTATAAAAAAAGGAAAATATAAGAATTCTTAGTGATAATGGTTAATTCCTCAATTCTAAGATCCCATTTTTAACAGCTTTTGGGGGAGAAAAAAATCATCATCACTAATCTTTCCATTGATGTCATGCTCTAAATTCATGAATGTTAAACTATGGGGGAAAAAAGCATGTCTTAGAATGACAATTTAGTCTTTCTCTACATGCTCATCATAATTGATATTAAACCTGTTGTCCTTGATAATAGAGAATAAAAAAGTGTTACCCATTTCATATTATTATATAATTATATATTTTAAGAAGTCTGTATTTGGGAAAAAGTGTTTTTCTCTCAGTCATTCACTTTTAGAATTTAATTTTCTTGGGGCACCTGGGTGGCTCAGTCAGTTAAGCTGGACGCCCAGCTTAAGCTCCGGTCATGATCTCACAGTTCGTGGGTTCAAGCCCCACGTCAGGCTCTGTGCTGACAGCTAGCTCAGAGCCTGGAGCCTGCTTCAGATTCTGTATCACCCTCTTTCTCTGACCCTCCCCTACTCATACTGTTTCTCTCTGTCTCTCAAAAATAAGTAAAAAATTAAAAAAAAAATAATTCAATTTTCTTTTCTAACAAAAAGACTGATTTCTGAAGTGAAGTTTTATTCTACCATTGCTATTTAACCTAAAGATTAATGCCCAAATTATGGTTTATATATATGAAGTAGGCAGTTACGAAATGATTAAAAATTTTTATGATGTAAGAGCACAACTAATTTAAAAAATATATGTAAATAAAACAATAGCCTAGAAGAATATATACCAAAATGTTAAGCATCTTGCTCTGGTTAGTGAAAGCATTTATGGTTTTAAATTTCCTTCTTTGTACTTTTCTATTTTAAAAAAAAAAACAGTGAACATACTAGTTTCATACTGAGAAAGTAAAGAATAATGAGAACAGTTTACTAGTTAATGATGGGTTTGAAAAGAGGATATTTTGAGTATGTTTTGTTGGGCTATTTGCTTATCTAGCTCATGTCTCCTACGCAACAACGTTCTGCATGTGTTTTAAGGTGTATAGATTTTAGGTATGGTTCAGAAAGGAATAGACAAAGTATGAGACCAAGAAAATAAGATATTTTTAATTCTAAAATGTATACTATGTCTTTCGTTTTCTTTCCATGTGCTACCAGAGACACAGCCCAGTAAGTACAAGATTTTATATTCTTACCTACTGACTTTAAAAAAAACCATTTTAATGTTCGAACTTAACACAGAATACTTGTGTTAAGTTCTTTAAATTTGCAGATCATAGTATCTTGCTGTAGGTACTAACATTTTTATATTTTAGAACTTTTGAATGTAAAGATACATGTATTCTCTTTTACTATAAAAAATGCATTAAAAAACTTTTTATGTGGTTCACAGTTGAGCAGGTATACTAAAAACAACTTAAAATTAGCTTCCCAGTAATATTTTATGAAGTAGGCTCCTAGCTGTGTCAGTCAGAGCATGCAACTCTTGCTCTGCATTGTGAGTTCAAGCCCTGCATTGGTCATAAGTCTACTTTAAATTTAAAAAATATATTAAAAAAAATTTTTATGAAGTATTTCATTGCCAAATTAAATTATTTAACAACTTTTAGTTTTTGTTTTTCTCTTTTAGGTGCAGATGAATCGAAATTCGTCTAGTAAGTTTGACATTTAAATTGGTTGTTTTATGTCTTTTAAAATTTATCAGGTAATGTGCTAAGTTTATTGTAGCCTTACATATATAGTTATAGAAATAAGTGGTTTGTTCTCATCATGACTTTTAGCAACAGACTAGATGGATACTTATTTTAACCAGAAGACAACATAGGTATATTAATGCTTTTAGCATTTATACATGCCTTTAAATTTAATAATTGGCTACAACATTTTCAGAAATCAACAAACCCAAATAGTAGCTTCTGTTTGAGAATGTAATCTGCACAACTCTGCCTCATGAGCCAGATGGCATTATGAGAAAGAGTAAGCTTTAGCTTTACTTATTTTTAAGTCCTATCACAATTGCAGTTTCTCTCCCATGGTTTTTAATATGGTAACTTAATTATACTAAAACAATTTGGGGGGTTGTTAACATCTTCTGCAGAATCATGCATTAAAATAACAAAGGTGAGAAAAATAGAGTTAAGGCAGCCTACTCAAAAGTTATGTAGCAACATTGTGGTATACACACAATGATCAATAAAAACCGGAACATCAACTTCATTAAAAAATCTAACATAATGAAAGAGACCTATTAAATGCATAATATGAAACCAAAAGTAGGATTTTATTTTATAAAAAAAGACAAACGGTGAGTAGCTTGAGGATAGAGGATATGAGGAAAATGAGGATAAAAGTGGACTACTTTTACGGAGTTATGGAGATAGGGGCAAATTGCAGAAACATGGAGGAGAACAGCTCAGTAAGTACTCTGAAGCCACACCGAGGGCCAGATTGAGCCAGTGGGACAAGGTGGCATGAGGGGCATCATATACAGTGCGGTATTCCTCGTAGTTTGCTGCAGTTACCTTGGTTGATACATTTTGCATTCATCAACTACATGTGGGTGATCCAAGACATTAAGTTGCAGGGAAATTTGCTTTTGAACTAACATGACTTTTGCATATTACTGATGCTCTTCCCTTGTGTAATAGTTGCTTAATGTAGTGATTCACATTGCTAATAAAAAAGGTCGCAAAACAGACTATCTTATAAAGACTGTTGCTTTAGATTGCTATAAAAATTTTAATTTTTCAAGACACAGTATCCTTCAAGAATTACTACTTTTGGTTAATAAAATAATAATAGTCTTAGAACTTGAAAAACTGCTTTCATGATTCACCACTTATTAGTTTTGAGTAATACTTCTGTATTTCAACATTTGTTCTAATTTTTAAAGTTCTAGCCCTTATTTTTCTCATCTAAACAGCAATTTCATTTTCATGGATATGATAATTTAGTTGACTTAAGTAATTTCTTACCAAAGATGTTAAAAGAAATGACAATATAGCAGAAATTATTTTGATATTCTTAAGTATGTTAGAAAACTTGTTAAAGGCTTATTTTCCTTTTCTTCATAATTAAAAAAATTTCATTTATGTTATCAATTCCACAGTTTTTAAATTGTTCATAGTCATGTGTTAGTGTGTCTTATATTTAAATAATTTATTAGATTATGAATTTTTCATATTTTTATTTTAATTAGGTGAAGAGCTAACAAAATTGAAGCCATGTGCTGCATCTAATGAGTAAGTTTTACAGTTTTTATTTTTAAATAGATTGTTTAGAGCAGTTTTAGGTTCATAGCAAAATTGAGAAGAGGATACAGAGTTTTTGCATATATATATATATCCTCTGCCTGCACATACACCCAGCCTCCTAGATTATCATAATCCCCCACTAGAGTAAAACATTTTTTAGGAGTCTTAAGCCTACACTAACATTGTCACCCCAAGTCTGTGGTTTGCATTAGGATTCACGCTTGGTCTTGTATGAGTTTTGACAGATGGTCAAGGACCTGTGTCTCCATTATATGGACATGCAGAATAATTTAACTATGCCCTCTACCTCTTCATCCTTACCTTTTTAATGTGTTTAAATATCACTCTTTTGTCCTTTTTTTTCAATTTGAGTGCAGTGTTATCATCCTCTAAGCTGTGAAATGTTCTGTGGGGTTTCTGCTTGTTTTTAATTATTTCTAACTTGACACTATTTTTTTATAATTTTTAAAAAATCCATTCAACTATATTTGGCCTTGGTGGCTTCACTACTTCTAAATAAATGGTAGTGTCCCAAGTTCATATATGTCTGTATTTCAGTTATTCTCATAGAGATTTTCTCATTTTTTTCCTTCAATTTTGGCTGCCCTATAAAATATACTGCACTTTTAATGAACTTCAACAAAGAGAAGTCTCAAGTTAAACAAGGAGAGGGCTCTAGCTCTTTTTTAAAAGGAAAAAACTTTAAGCCAGTGTTTCATGTGTTCTTTTTCATTTCTGTAAGAATATATTTTTAATTTTTTTCTTTTGCATAAGTAAAAGTAGGCTTCATTAAATTGAGAGTTTAAATTTATTTAATACTTTTAAAGTTAGGCATTAATTGAGCACAGTGGTGGTATGCACTTATCATTTTTAAAGGTAAAGTTCAGTGTTTTAGTAATTTATGCAGTTTTGATTTAAAGCCAGGTTTTAAATAACAAGGTGTAGTGTGGTTCCATGTAGGTACATGTTGAGATACTAGGTGTGTGTGTGTGGATAACTGTGCCATTTGCATTGTAATGAGCCTGTTTTCTAAGATGTAAGAACATAGCATTAAAAATTAATGGCAGTTTGATACATTAAAATACTCTTTTAATGGGATTTTTAAAAACAAATTATATAATTTTTACTTGTCAGTCATATCTCTGTAAAGCTGGAAAAAACTTTTAAAAAGGTAGTAGCAAAGTTCAGGTACTTTAGGATTTTAGAGATTAGACATCTTAAAAGGTATATTACTAAAATGAAAAAGAAACACTGATTTAAAAGTTTTTATTAAAGAGCTGGAAGTTGAATTGTGAAAATTGTCCAGTGGATTTCATGGGGTCAGTAGAGCATGTTGACTGTTTTGAAACTTGAATTTTGGTGCTCTTTTGTCTGTAGTCTTGGTTACTTTTCATAAAAAGACCTGAATGACCCAAACATTTCACTGGATTGCCCAGGGAGAATTCCTGCCCTTGCATGATCTACTGTAATAATCAGGCCTTTGAAAATTTTACTGGGCCTAGTGCAGGGCTTGAACTCAGGAACCGAACCTTGAGATCATGACCTGAGCCAAAATCAAGAGTCAGATGCTTAACCGACTAAGCCACCCAGGCTCCCCTAAAGATTTGGTTTTTAATTTTTTTTAATGTTTTATTTTTGAAACAGTGAGCATGAGAGGGGGAGAAGCAGAGAGACAGGGAGATACAGAATCTGAAGCAGGCTCCAGGCTCTGAGCGGTCAGCACAGAGCCCGATGTGGGGTTTGAACCCAGGAACCCTAAAGATTTTTTAAAAAGTACTTAAGTATGTCCTTATAAAATTTGTACTTGATTTCATATCACTTAAAGAAAGGTGCTAGGACACTACTGTAGAACTAATGTAAGTGCCTTTGTGTCCTTAGCTCATTTAGACCCTTTTACTGCTTTTCTTGTAAAGCTGAAATGATTTCTGTTCCTAAAACCCCAAAGATTGCTGGAGTATAACAAGGTGTGATTGATGAGAATTTATCTTTTCTACTCCACCCTGGTATTGGAGGTTCTGCTTATAGCAGTTAACAGATTAAGGTTCCTCACGTATTCCACTACTATAATGTCCAGCTTTTAAAATCATATATATTTATTATTTATCTTTTTTTAAAGTAGTTTATTGTCAAATTAGTTTCCATACAACACCCAGTGCTCTTCCCCACAAGTGCCCTCCTCCATCACCACCACCTCTTTTCCCCCTCCCCCTTCCCCTTCAACCCTCAGTTCGTTTTCAGTATTCAATAGTCTCTCAGGTTTTACTTCCCTCTCTCTCCCCAACGCTCTTTCCCCCCTTCCCCTCCCCGTGGTCCTCCATTAGGTTTCTCCTGCTCTCCTGTTAGACCTATGAGTGCAAACATATGGTGTCTATGCTTCTCTGCCTGACTTATTTCACTTACTATGACACCCTCGAGGTCCATCCACTTTCCTACAAATGGCCATATTTCATTCTTTCTCATTGCCAAAATCATATATATTTAACTTTTCCAATTCTATGAAATAAAAATAAGTGACTCGATTTTATACCAATAAAATATTCCTTAATTAAATCTATTTTTAAAATGTTATGGTAGGAAAGGGACCAGTGATTTACTTGCTTGGGATCCCCTTTTTGGACCATCTCTTGATTCATCTTCTTCAGCTTCACTAACTTCGTCATCATCATCAGGTAAATGTATATATATATTTAAAGTGAGGAATGCATTAGTTAACTTTTTTCGATTTGTTCATTACTTGTGTGTTGTTCTTAACAATCAAAAATATTTTTAACTTGTCCTCTCATATAGCCAAATAAAAATGATTTTGTACTGGTTCTGTTAACTTAGCTGAAAGACCCTAAACAAAAATGTATCAAACCAGTTTTTTCTCATTCATGTATCTATTTCTATGCATCATTCCCTTATCTGTGCCCAAATAGTTTTTTTCTTCAACATTTAATTTTCTGAAGTAATCTCTATACCCCATTTGGGGCTCAAACCCACAACCCCAAGATCAAGAGTTGCATGCTTCACCAACTGAGCCCTCCAGGTGTTCCACAACATATTTACAGATAATTTCACTGCATGGATATACATTAATGTAACCAGTCCTTTTTTATTGGACATTTGAATTGCATCTAGTTTTCTAGTGCTATGAACATCCATGAATAGAACAAATTTTGTGTACATGTTTCATAATATCCTTATAATAATTTATCAATAACATTTGAGTCCTAAGATATACCCATTGATTTTTATTGTCAAACTGCTTTCCAGAAAGGCTTTAGTGCTTCTCAAGCACTAAATATTTTTGTTCAAAGGAAAAATAAAATAAAATCCACTTTAAGTTGATCTTCAACCTTCTCTGGGATTTCAGAAATGCCATTCAGTCCTTGAGGTTAGCAGAGTGGTAGAATGATGGGAGAGAACTTGAATTGACGGAGTTCATGCCATGTTACTTTACTAGGGGCTGCATATACTCTGTTTAACTTCATTAACTCCTCCATGAAGTCCATTTTATTAGATGAAAACAAGTAAAGCTCAAAGACAATCAGGAACTTCTGTAAGAGCATATAATTGGCAATGATGAAGGATCTGTTCAAATCTGGATCTAACTAATTCAAAAGTCTTTGTTCATTCACTCTGATGTATTAACTAAACAATAAGCCATGTTGAACCATTTTACTATTAATAAAATAGTAACACTAGTATTTGAAATTAGATTGTTTATAAACCAATTTTTAAAAGAAATTATAGATTTTAGGCAACCTTAACTCCAGTTTGGAATTTGGAGGAAAGTGATCTGTACGTAATACTTTGTAAAATAGCAAGAAACAACAAAAGATAATTGAACATATTCTGAAGTGGTATTACAGCCTTCCTCAGTGGGCTTGTTAGTAATTGTATAAAACTAAACTTAATAGATTACGTAAGGAAGGTAATTGTACAGGCAAAACTGAAGTTGTCAATTAATGTCTCTTTTTTGTTTAGTAAGAATGTCGAGTGGTGTTTTGTATTTAGAATAAAGAAGGTCCTAAGTTGTGTTAAATATACTTATGAATTATTTTTCAAAATCTTTAATGAAAATTTTTGCATTGATAATCACAGAAGCTTTAGTTATATAGAAATTTCTTCCTAACTCTGCCCTTAGTTTCTTTCTCTTTTCTTTAGCACAGTTTCTACCTTTTCAAAAAAGTTCTCTCTTTTCCTCTTGCTAACTGTCTGAAGAATGTTTCACCCCTATCACTTTTAACTTCAGGTAAAAATGATTCATTTTCATTTAGTGGCCATTTGATGTGCAGTAGCTAGGAAATATTAACTTTTTGCTACTCTTTAAGTTCACTTTCGTATACATTTTTAAAATCTTTTTATATAGTCTGAAAAATGATATCAAATTACTTTGCCATTTAGGGAGTGTTAGTCATGTTGAAAAGAGATGATGGTACAACTCAAAAGATTTGAAAAGGTGTAAAGGTGATAGTGCTGTGTTACTCAACAAGTGCCTAACTTGCTAGTAACAAAACTCAAAACATGTTAGGAGGTAGGATAGACTAAATCAGTGTTGTAGTTAATACAAAAAAACAGCCTTAAAAAAAGCCCATTATTTTTCAGAATGTAATTTTTAGGGAATTTTGCTGAGCACAAGAGCTCAATTAATCCACAGGCAGAGAAGACCTGGTCTCTGGGCAAACAGGAATAATTCTGGCTTTATATATTCTGGACCTTCAGTTTTACTCCTGTGTTCTTTAAGTTTTTTATGCTCATACTTATTTTCGTCAGTTAATAGTGTGAGCTCCCGCTTTTGTTCATGTATCACTATATTTTTCTAGTTTTGAGTGACTCAAATAACATTAACCTGAAACAAACTATTTGGCTATGTAGATTCATATTTTTGTTCTAGTATTTTCCTTTTGCTTCTGGTTATCAACTGCTTTCTCCTCCTTCACCTGAACTTAGAAACAATGCAACATGAATCATTGTCTCCCACTGATTTGAGTGTATGGTAATTGCATCTTTTCTTGAAACCAGCATGCTTTTTGGAATGAAAAAGCAAATTGTGGTTATTTGAAAGAGCTGAACCTTAACAGTTCTGCCAGGTTTGAATCCAATCTTAATGCCATTTGGGTAGGCCGTTTGTCAGTGACGAAGCTCAGGTAGGTATATATACATATCTCTACTATGTTAAATTCTCACAAGCTTGAAATGCCTCGTGTATTGGTCATTTTATTGATAATGAACCTGTCTTTAGAGTATGTCATGGCACAGGGAAATGTTATGGTTCTCAGGTTGGTGCACATTCCTTCCAGTAGGAGTACCGTGTGAAAGAAGGAATTAATGTTCACTGGAATAAGACAGCAGCAGCCTTTTGTTTGCTTCAAGCAACTTGAACTGTGCTTTATCTACTGTCCCTTCATTGTATATGCCTTCTAAATGATTCCATACCCCGCATGCATTTACTTTCACTCCTGTGTGACTACCTTTTCCTTTATGTCTTTTCCTGTAACCTCCCTTCTCCTACCTTTCACACCTGCATTTCTCCAACAGTGACCATGAATCCTCAGCCTTTTGTTTCTCCATGGATATACTTAAGGCCCATTCATGATTTTAACTTTGCACTTCTTCAAATTTATAGAACTTAATGAGTTATATTCTTCCCATCCATATTCCGTTCTTCAGTTTGAATTACAGCCCCATCTTTTAGATTGAACCAAAGGGATTTGAAAATCATTTAAAACAAAGATGATTTAAACGTATCAGCTTTCATTCTTCACTTTTGTTTTGATTATGCTAATACATTTGTGAATTGTGATGATGTACACTTGAACTTCATTAATATCTGCTATGATGGAGTTATTTTTAATTAGACACTCTGGTTAGTATCTCTGACTTAAAAAATGGCAAAATTTGCGAATGGCATTGAAAAACAGTGAACATTAAATTTATGTAGGGTTTAGGAACAGTGAATACTATATAGGATTTCTAGAAGATATTTTCTTACCAAATGTTACTTAGTACTTTCAGTTATCACCAGAAACTTTACAATATAGTTCAACTTGTAATTTGACCTTTAAGTTTAATTAAGGTAAGTGTTGTATGTAACATTCATGTTATTACTGTGAATGTGTTGTTTCAAAGGCTTGATCTTGCATTACTAATAAGTAGATGTATTGGCAGTAAACTAAAGACCTTAGGCCTGAAATTGGTTTATTTTTACTAGCTAACTTATTAGATTGTATCTTTTTCTAGGTGTAAAGAATTGAAACAGGATACTTTTTATATTATGTGTGTCAGTTCTACTGAAAAGTTTGTTTTTTAGGAGTGTTGTTAGCTTCAGGACAAGCATATTTGATAGACTCCCAGTATTTCAACAAATACCTATAATTATATATATATATATATTACAAAACTCCTGAAAAATAAGCTTTAAGTCCTAAGAATTCCTCTATAATAGAATGTATTTATGTAAAGATTGCTACATACTAATGGTTTTCTTCTCTTCTTCCCCCTACCAGCCAGGCCCACAACTCCTCTTTCTGTAGGCACCATTGTCCCACCTCCAAGGCCTGCTTCAAGACCAAAGCTTACTTCAGGCAAACTCAGTGGGATTAATGAAATAGTATGTACCCAGGTGTTTGTATGTTTGTATTTTAATTATAACTGTTTAAGATGCAAATGATGTTTTTCTGTATACCGCTTTACCATTAAATGCTTCGAATTATCTACTTGAGTCTTCAAAGTATAGGAGAATTTTTCTAGCCAACACTTTTCTTTACTCCCTCATATTATTCTCAGTGGACAAACCCATGGAGCAAGATATTGTTCAAGAAGAAAGGAGGTTTCCTGACAAAGTTAGCACATTAGAAGAATACCATTTAGTACCCATTCTTTCACAATTAAGAAGTAATTTTTATATAATTCTAAGTCAAATATTATAGAAGAGATGGTGAGCTTTTTTCCTAGGGTTTAGAAGTGAACTGCCAGGAGAATCTTGGAGGGAATCTATCTAGTCCAGCTTTATTTTATATATAAAGAGACTGGAATTCATGTTGCTTAAATGGCTTGTGAAAGTACATGTTTCTTAAAGAACAAAGCATTTGTCTACAAGAGTTGTCAGCTAATTAAAAAAAAAAAAATCTGTGAGTTAGATTCAAAGAGAAGCTCTCCCAAACCAGTCTTCTTGCTTATTATCTCCTCTGCTTCATGTTTTACACTAATTACCAGTATTAAATTTCTGAAAGTCAGGCTTAATCTTCTTTTTCCCCAGATAGACATCTCCAGTGGTTCCCCATAATCTGTGTGGTTGAATGTTTTAGCTGAACGTACAAGGCTCTTTATAAAGTTCCTTGGAAACCTACATTATTACCATACTGTCTAGCTTCCTCTCGTTTGCAATCTATGTTCTAGTCATTTGAAACTTTCCCTTGTTCCCCAAACACATCATGCTCTTTTATGCATCCAGTTTTTACTTTGCAGCCTTTAATGAAATGCCCCTCAGTTGTTTATGCAGGAAACTGCCGCCTTTTTTTTTTTTTTTTTTTTTAAGATCCAGCTAAATACCATCTAGCTAAAGCCCTCTCTGATCATTACTTTTTCCCAAGTGGATGTAATCACTCTCTTCCTTATAACCACCCATATACTTTGCTCGTATTTCTCTTAGTGCACAAATTACATTGTATATACTTTCTTTGTGTGTGTTCCCCTCACTGGACTATGGCTTTGCCAAGTTTATACTTTGCATATTGCCTGTCAGTCACACAGGAGATGTTTCATTAATAAATGAAAAGGCTGGAGCACCAAGTGTTGAAATGGTGACCTCTTCCTTTTCTTGCCCTAATGAACAGACTTAAGGAAGTGAGATGAAAGACTAGGTACAAGCTGCCAAGGAGATTATTATTCGGTTAATATAAGAATGACTACCTCTTAATAACATGGGCTTTCCCCCGATTACAAAAGCCGTCCATGGTCGTGTAAAATTTGGGAAATAGAGAAAACAAAATTAAAGTCCCTCCCATATTTCATGACCCAAAGATATGCAGTTGACATTTTTATAAATATCTTTTAAGTTTTGAGTGCTTAAACACTCAGACTTAGAAGCATAAGTTTATTGTCAGTAATTACTTGAGCAACATTAGCCAAGTTAGGTACGTGCAGTCTCTATTTCCTTATGGTAAATAGGTATAAAGGTAACAGGTGGTGTGAGACTTATATGTGTCAGATACTTAGAACATTGTAGAGTGCAAGTAATTGGTCAGAAAAGTTACTATGAATGATAATGTGTACAATTTTAAATGTCATACCTTCTTATTCTTGAAAATATTTGGGGAATGTCTTTCAATTCATGAATTATTCCTTAGATTTCAAACTTCTTTAAAGTGGTGGAATCCTTTGTCAAATACTCTTAAGTTGCAAGTCTATTAAATAAGTCAACTTGAATCTTTCACCCTTTCCTCCCTCCCCAGCCTTGACAGCCTTGTGGAAACCACCCTTTGAGGGCTTCAGGGAGCACCATTTGAAACAGCTGCAGAGCTCTATCTTGTAACTCCACTGTCAGCATTAGATTTCCAAGTTTTCATTATTCAGCACTGTCTTAATGATTTCATTATAAACAAAGTCTTAATATCCTTTCATTTACTTCTTTGCAGACTTTATGTCCTTAGTAAAAAAATGTTAAAGTGAAATTCATGAACTAAAGGGTATGCACCTTTTCTAAGACTCTTAATGATGATTATTGTATTGCCCACCAGAAAGTTTATGCTGATTTGAATTTTCTCCAGCTGTACACCAGAGTAGACTTTTCCTTGTCTACTTGGATGTGCACTTTTTTTGGGGAAAGGGCACCTACCTTACACTAGATGCTCCAAGGGTCTGTAATCACACACCCTCTTCACATTCCTATAGTGAATGCCTCACTGTTCTAGAGCAGTGGTTTTCAAAGTTTGGTCCCCTGACTAGCAGTATTATCATCATCTAGGATTTTGGTAGAAATGTAGTTTCTCTGGCTCCACACCAGACAAATCAGAAATTCTGGGAAGTGGCCTTCCGAGTGATTCTGATGCATGTTTGAAAACTGTTTTTAAGTACTGTTCAATGGAAATATAATGCAGCAACAGATATTAAAGTTCTTCTAGTAGCCACATTAAAAAAGTAAAAATAGTAAAATTATTTTACACAGTGTATAAAAAAAATCATTTTACAATGTAATCACTAGAAAGATGGAGAGTTTCTTTCCTGTTTGTGTTAAGTCTTCAAAATCTACTGTGTATTTTATATTTACAACTCATCTTGAATTTTAACTAGCCACATTTCAAATGCTAGTGGCTACTGTACTGGACAGTGCCATTCTAAAATGACAAAACCACTTAAGAGGTGTTTTTGTCTTTTCCTAAAAAATTATAAAATGCACATTCTAAACTGTAATTTGAAAAAATGTAGCCCCATGACACGGTCATGAGGCCATGTGGGGGAGAAATTTTCCCCCCACAGTAGTTGATCAAGACTTTTTCCTAAGCTTACAGGTTTCACGTACCTGTTGAATTTGATATGTTTGACCTCATGCCCTGAACCTTTTCCATTTGTATACATAGCTGCACTTTTATGCCTTGCTCTGTTTTTAAATCTTTTATCATAATCACTCATCAAAAGCCATTCTCTGGAACTGATAGTTTAAAAATAGTTAATTGAGGGAGTGGGAGGATATTTCATATAAAACACTTTGGATGGTACCTAATTTTTATGTGTCTGTCTGTAAATTTATATTCATGCAGTAAAGTGTTGACTAATTTTAGTGTAGGGAGTGTTTCTAGGGTTTTGTTTTTCATGTTCCTTAAATAATTGAAGACAGCAACAGGATCTTTCTTGTTCATTGCTTTGTATCTAGTCTTTCTAACCCATGGCTTGACACATGGTACGCGTTGAAGAAGCCTTGTAGTCGCTTAATACTTTTACAAGCAGGAAAAGGTTACTTTAAATTAAGTGAAATATGCCTGATTTTAAAAAAAGTGGAACCCTTTAGGAAGTGTTGCTCATGTGTTATTGGAATACTTAGGAATGCGGAAGGAAAAAGTCCACTCACCCAGGTAAAAGAAATGAACAGAAGTTCAATTTTTCATATGTTTTTATGTTTAGAAAAGTGGGAAGGCAGAGTTAACATTTTCTCAAACCTCTTTTTTGAGTGCATGGTCTCAATGCAGAAGCATTACAAGGAGTTATAAAAGGGAAATGTGGACAGATCCGTAAACACCAAAAATAAAGGGCAAGCAAGATTTAGGGACAAAGTGTTTGCAGCAAATAAAGCAAAGGGTTAGTGAAAGCTCAGGTAATACTAAGCTCTCCCAAAACTATATTAGACAAAGCAACTCATAAAAGGCAAAATGCCCATCTTATTTTTATCTATTTTAAAATTATTTTTCCTTCTAAGGTTCATCCATTCATTGCTGACAAGGGTGCAGAGAAATATTCTATTTATAGGCAGTAAAGTGAATAATCCTTTTGGAAAGCAATTTGGCAGTATGCATGAAAAGCCTCTGTGCTGTTTAAGCTTATAATTTAACCTCTCAAACTCTGTCTTAAGCATACTTTTTGAAATAGAGAAAATGTTTGAAGTATAAAGGTTCTCTTGACAGCATTATTCTTTTTTTTTTTCATAATATTTTATTGTCAAATTGTTTTCCACACAACACCCACTGTTCTTCCCCTCAAGTGCCCTCCACCATCACCACCACCTTGACAGCATTATTCTAAAATCGCCTTCTCTACCCTTAATATATTCTTGAAAATTATTTGACCTATGCCATCTCTATTTTTAGGTAGAGGAAACAAAATAAATTTGGTTGAGTATGTTAAAATTAATCTTACCATACCTAAATATCTTTTCTTAGAGCGATTGTTTTACCATTCTAGTAAATAGCTTTTTGTTTTTAAGCCCAGGCCATTCAGCCCGCCTGTAACTTCCAGTACCAGCCCACCTCCTGCAGCTCCTTTAGCCCGGGCAGAAAGCTCTTCCTCTATCTCCTCTTCGGCTTCCTTAAGTGCTGCCAATACTCCAACAGTAGGTAAGTGATTATCATAGGTTATATGTGAAAGTTAACATCCAAAGTTTGACAAAGCTGAATTTTTTTAATGAGCTCATTAAAAATGTGTAACGTTAAGAAACTTCAGTTTTCTGCAAACACACCTGGCATTGCCAGACCAGCCACCTGTTCCTTATCTAAGTAGGAAAATTTTCTAACACTGTTAAGAGTACATCAAACTTATAAATTACTGACCAGCATAAATAATTGAAGGCAGTATATAATGCAGGCCTTCCTAATGTGAGGTGATATTTACATTCCTAAGAGTTTTTAATAACAATTCAGTTTAGGAAAGAAGTTTTGTGCTTGCAATTAAATATTTCTATAAGAATTTAAATCCTAAAGACTTAAAAGTAGTAGATACTAGGACAAAAGTATGCAAACCTAAGCCCTAGCAAGTAAGTCCAATAATTTTATTACATCTAGATTTTGCTCAAGACATTTTTCTTCACTTGTATCTAATTTTTCTACAAACTCTTATTACCTTTCTTACCCACCGTTAGTACAATAAACAAAGCTGTAATGAGCACTGTATTCTTTTATTTTGTGTATGTGATTTTGTTAATTTTTGTTTTTGCAGACACTATTCTATTAATAAACATAGATTAATCTTTTTAGAAGTCAGACATATGGTCTGAGTAAACAAAATTAGCTTTAGTTCTCCATTTTCTCTAGATTTTTTTAGAGGGATTTCAGTTTATGATGGAATATATTTTTGACTGAGTAGGTAGAGTTGTTTTTAGTCTAGGCCAGGGTAAGCAGTAGAGTCACAGGTGAGGGGGATACAGGCAGGGAAGGTAGAGTGTGGATCTTTAAATCTACCGTAAAAGTTCACTCTCTTAAAATTATGATGCTTATTTAGCTGAGTTTTTGATCCTTATTTCTTGCAAATATTTTCTTTTCCTACAATATTTTGTTTTATTTAAATATGATAGAAGATGATAATTTGATTGGGACACTCTCTGAAATTGAAAAGCACTGTGAGACTTCACAAGGTATTGTATCAAAAGCAATATATGTGTTGACTAATGACCCTAAAGTGTTTCTAAAATACTTCGTTACCTCACTTTTCCTTTTTCAGCAGTGTATGGTGTCTCAGAAGTCAAGAATAACTCTAAGGTTAACTTTCTCGGTTTTGTACTAATTATGTCCAGTTGCTGTACAGGATTTATACACATCAAATCCCCAATTATAAAAACAGAGTATTTTTGCGTTGTCTTCCATATCCTTGTTTTCTTTCAACATTAAGAAATGTCCATAAATCTTACCCCTAAAGTTGTCAGAATCAGAGAAAAAGTGGTTAGAAAAGCAGCAGAAAGAATATGTTAAAATATCTAAATTACCAGAGCAAAGACTTTCTTAGGAAAGCCATCCATTTAGTGAGGTGAGGTTAGAGGCATAAAGGTATCAAATACTTGGGAGTGTTTTTTACTCCTAAGCTGAAAGGAATCTACAAAAATATCCATTGATTATTACAGGAAGGTACTCTTACTTCAACTTTATATAAGCTCTGCATTTTTCAGAACATGCAGTTGTTTAAATGTAGAACAATTAAACCAATAATTAGAACATATAATATCCTTCTAAATACAGGTGGTTTTTTATTTCTAAGAAATTATTTATTTGGAATAATATGTTATAAATTTAGACTTTTATACTATTTTAAGGACTTGATTAGATATTTCCCATATCAAACATTTTTTTCAACTATGTATGTGCAATATAATCTTGAAAACAAGAATAGAAAATACTCAAGGACATACACCAAAACATTAGGTGGATTTTGAGGTTTTTTCCCCTACTATTCAATACTTTTCTTCTTCCTGCCAATATTTCAGTAATAGGCTAAACAATTTATACAGATTACTTCAAGAATTCTCATTCTTTATGCCCAAATTGGATAACTGAAAACAATAACATGTCGGTTGCTTTTGATTTTTAATGTCACAGTAGAAGCAGACGTTAATGTTACCCATGACTGTGTGTAAATATCCATTTGTCCTAGGTAGATTAAAGGGAAAGATTAATTTCATAATTGAGAATATAATTTTACTTAAAAAGGAGTATAATAGCTTTCATCTTCCCCTGAAAAAAATGCACTTTTTTGATTTTCTAGTGACTCTCTAGTTTTGAACATGTATTTTTCAAAAAATTCACTGAACTAATTCACATATGTAGGGACATTTTCCCAGCGGGCAAACATGTTTGCATATTTATATTCAGTTAATCTATACTTAGTTTGTTTCACTTAACATTTTCTTATGCACATACGTGAATCTTCTATGTCTTGGTCAGCCCCTTTCACTTCATCCTCTCCCCTGATCCAAATTTTAATCTCTGACAACAGACATTTTTCTCTTCACTATAGGATCCACTGTGTCCAGAGTGATCGCACAAAATGAAAAATGTAACCATATTTCTCTTGAACATTTTTAGTAGTTTTTAGTGCCACAAGGATAAAATTAAAGGTTCTCCATGCTGGGATCTGGGCCTTAAACATTTCTCTAGACATTTTCATGTCCTCTCATCTTTCCAGCCATCACTTACCAAGTATGTTCCCATTTTGCTAACCTACTTGTGGCTCCAAAAGGCAGCATTTTCCCCATGCCTCCTTAGCTCAGTGCTAGACATATGTTACAGTGAATTAATAGTAGCTCTTGTGATTTTGTCAATCAGTTATTATATTTTTTAAGTTTTAAATTTTCATATGAGATTTTAAGGGGTTTTTTTTTGCAGTCAGAAGGGCCAGTTACTTTTCCCTTTGGCCCTAGAAGCAGTTCTGGTTTCCGTGTACTTTTAATTCCTATTTTTCTAACTGTGAGGAACCTTCTAAGTCAGAATTCCTTCAAAATACTAAATACCACAAAATGTCCCTGACCTTTACAGCTCACAAAAGTGCTTTCTCACTGTTTGTCGACTCTCAGGTTTACTTGTTAGGCAGAGGGAGCTTGAATTAGTGTCTTAGGTGTTTCAAAAGTAGCTCAGTCTTTCACTGTAGGTAATCTTAGCTGAAATAGAACTGTCTGGAGGCTGTGAGCATCGTGTAACATTTACAGAACAAACACACACATTCAAGTTTCAGATATCTACATTGACCTAGGTTATTCATTCTTAGAAGAAAATCTGAATAAACTATATTTTGGCATAAACTGCATTGTTTATTGTATATTAAATAAAATGCTCCACTTTCCAATCAGTAGTAACTGTGGGAAGGTGTAAATAGGAAGTGTACATTTGTCAAAAAAGGCAATGAACTATTTTGAGGGATTTTTTTATTATGAAATAAACCAGAAATTTTGCTTAGGTTAAAAAAAAACCTGAATACATGCATGGATTACATTTGTTTACATTTTATTATGTTTTCAAAAAAAACTGATCTTTTTATTATTTAACTCTACAGGTGTGTTATCTAGTGAACTTTGTGTCAGGAATGTTATAAAAATAACATGAGTCCTATTTATTAAGATAAGGGAATATGGGAATATAATGTAAGCATTAGACAAATAGGTAAAACAATTATGATGAGTAGTGTATGAAACATTATACTATTCAGTTAGAAATAGCTGATGGATGGAAATAGCAATCCAGTGTAATGCCCTGTAGTATGGGAGTGGTAGAATTGAAACGATTTAGTATCTCAATGATTGTGAAGACGTATATTAGTACTTTTGTTCTTCAGGTGAAGGGTTTTTCCTTCTGACGTTCCTTAACCCAAGCGTTCAGTGTCATTTCATTTAAAAGAAAAGTCAGTGTAACATATTTTCTTGATTTTTTTTTGTCTTCTATATTATGTTCCAATTTGTTTTATGCCATATTTCTTACCCTCCAGACTTATACCTGGGCCATCAATGGAACCAATAATAGAGTTATTTGTGATAAGCTAACCTTGTGACTGTACCTGTCCTGATATCTTATAAAGGTCTTTCTATAGGATTTAACAAATAAATTGCATATGTATTTTAGGTGTGTCACGAGGTCCCAGCCCTGTCAGCCTTGGAAATCAGGACACCTTACCTGTGGCAGTTGCCCTTACAGAATCTGTTAATGCCTACTTTAAAGGAGCAGACCCTACCAAGTTAGTTTTTAAAAGATGTTTGTGTTTGTATGTTTGTGTGTGTTTGGTGGGGAGGGGGCTTGGTGATAAATTTTCAAAGTTAACATTCCAATTTTTATAGGTTAGTTTTCTATTACTTACTTTTTTTTTTTTTTTTTACTATCAAATATAGTCATTTAGCAATGGTCTTCCAAAAAAAAAAAAAAAGTCACTATAATCAACATAGTGACTTTTCCCCCCAGTCTATTTACATTCTTGCCCAAGCTTTGTGACCTATTTGCTGTTTGACCTATCTGTAAGGGCAGGTGATGGCAGCTGACCTAGAAGGGGGATAGAACTCTGAATCTTGGCTTAATGTGTATCTTTGGGGAAAGTGTAATGTTTGTAGGAGAGACCTAAAATATATGTTTCATTTAAGAGACTCTTGTGGAATTGGTTTAATCTCCTCCTTTTAAGAAAATGTTCTGATGGGGCTTCCCCCTTACGCTCAGTTTAGATAGAGAGAGAGAGAGCGAGAGAGCGAGAGCGCGCGCGCGAGAGCAAGAGAGTGAGCAGGGCAGGAGCAGACTGAGAGGAAGAGAATTCCAAGCAGCCTCCACACTGTCATTGCAGAGTCCAGTGCAGGACTTGAACCCACAAACTGTGAAATCATGTCCTGAGTCAAAAGCTTAACAGACTGAGCCACCCAGGCACCCAACTTTTTTTTTTTTTCCTTATCAGAGAAAGCTTTTCTTGAGGAAAAAAAATATTTTTGAGAGAGAGCAACAGCAGGGTATGGGGGGCGGGGTGTACACAGGGTCCGAAGCACACTCTGCACTGACAGTAATGAGCCTGATGTGGGACTCAAATTCATGAACTGAGAAATTATGACCTGAGTTGAAGTCGGGCACTCAACTGAGCCACACAGGTGCCCTGAGAAAACCTTTTTTTGATGTTCAGTTTAAGCAGATGTTTCAAAGACACTGAGGATCAAACCATGCAGATTTCTGAGGGGAAGAGCATTCCAGTGAGTGTAAAAGACTGAGGTAGAAGAATGCTTGACATAGATCAAAGGAAAAGAACTAGGTCACTAAGCTGGAGTTAGCAAGGAGGGCACTAGTCCAAGAGGAGTCCTTTGAGGGGCCTGATCAGGTTAGGAATTAGAGACCATGGTAAGGAATTTGGAGTTTATTCTGAACAAGGTGGGAAGCCAGTGAGAAGGTCTTTGAGCAGAGAAATGATGAAGTTACTTATGTTTTTGAAGGAGTACTCTGGCTGCCATATGGAGAATAAACTAGAATAAGCCAGAGTACAAGCAGAAAGAGAAGGTTACTGCAGCAGTCCAGGTAAGAGATGATGGTGGCTTATATAAGGTTATTAGCTGAGGAAATCATGAGTAATAAATAATGAGATATTGAATTCATTTTGAAAACAGATGTCAAGATTTGTCAAGGAAGTAGATTGTTAAGGTTGAAGTATTTATCAAGACAACTGAATACAGGGTGTCTAGGTGGCTCACTTGTTAAACATTTGACTTTGAGTCAGGCATGATCTCACGATTTGTGAGTTCAAGGCCCACGTTGGGTGAACTTGAGCCCTGTTTCAGGTGAGCTCAAGCCCCACTTCTCTATCTCTCTCCCTCTTGATCACTTGCACCTTCTCTCTCTCTCTCTCTCTCTCTCTCTCTCTCTCTCTCTCTCTCTTCACACACACACACCTAAATACACGATACTGGAATTCAGGCCTAGGTCCTAGGCTAGATATAAAGTACATAGTAGTCATTAACTTGTATACAATACTTGAAACCATAAGGCCTTGGGAGAGATCTCATGAGAATTGTGGCTCCCTTTAGTGTTTAGAAAGCGGAAAGACAAAATGATTGGGTAAATGAGTTTTGAGATCACAATCAACAAGAGAGGTGAGGAGAGAACCAGTAGATCAGTGTACCAAAAACTAGATGAATTAAACCCTTTTGTGAAGGATGGTGTGAAACTTTATCTGAGGCTGCTGATAGGTCAGAAAAATTCAACTTTGACGTTATGAAGGCCATTGGTGACCTTCACAAAAGTAGTTTGTCAGGTGGTAGAGATGAACTCCCTCCTAGCATGCTTTCAAGAGTGAGAGATGAGGGAGCGCCTGGGTGAGTCAGTTGGTTAAGCATCTGACTTTGGCTCAGGTCATGATCTTACTGCTCTTTAGTTTGAGTCCCTCATCGGCATCTGTGCTGACATTTCAGAGCCGGGAGCCTGCTTCAGATTCTGTCTCCTTAGCTCTGCTCTCCCCTGCTTATGCTCTGTCTCTCTCAAATATAAAATAAAACATAAAAAAAAAATGATGCAGATACAACTGTATTTGGAAAGAGCAAGTATAGGAAATTTTTTTAGGATTTTTTGCTCTGAGTGAAAGAGAGAGAGGTAGGACAGAAATGATAACATCAGAGAAAGTTTTTATAATTTTAGTCTGAGTATTTTAAAGATACACATTTCAGCATGTCTATATGCTAATGGGAAAGAGCCAGTATTTTCGGGGAAAATTGGGTATGCATTTTCAGGAAAGAGGGTAGTGTTGCAGGAGAGAAGTCTCTGGTATGTAACAGGAGAGGAGCTTCACTGCAGAGGCAGTGAGATTGGCCTTACATGCATAGACTGATTATCTCCTGAAACAGGAGGAAAGGTATGGTTACAGAGTCAAGTAGGGTTCACCTGTGAGACTATAAGGATGGTCTCTCCTTATTTTACTTCCTCAAATTTAAAGTCAATGTCTACGGGTAGGGGGAAGGAATATTTCAGACTGGAGGAGATGGAAGGTATGAGAGGAGGTAGAATTGCATGATGGACCAGGAAATCCTAGGAGGAAAGGAGGAGCGGAAGGAATGAATGAAGCTAAAAGGTAGTAGGCACAATGGATTGTGAAGGCTTTGATGATAATTGTTGGAAATGTGGTGGTAGACAAAGTAAGTTGGGAAAAGAGGAAGTGGCCAATAGAGGAATATAGAAGCTGAAATCAAGATTATGGAGGGGCTGCCGTGTGGCTGAGGTGGGCTGGGAGACAGGATCATTGGAGATAAGTGGCTGAGAACTAGGTGCCCAAAATATGAAGAGTGTTATCTGTATGGATATTGAAATCACTAAAGCTTACGATAGGAGTAATGGTACAGAGACAGACTGATAGGAGGCAAAGAGCTAACATTTTCAGAAAAATGAAACAAAGTGTTGAAGGTAACTTGAAAGGGATGGAGTAGCAAGTAGTAGGAGTTACCTACCAGGCTGGAGGTTGTTAGGAAGGAAGTAGGAATATAGAGTTGGAAGAGGCAGGAGCATCTCCCACTGCCACTGTCAGGTCCTGTACTTAGGGAGGTTTTCCGTGAAAAGTAGCTCCAACTGAGGATGGTGTTATCAGGGAAGCAGTCTCCTAACTCCCGGGGATGATTTTGCAAAACAAGTGCAGATATGTGATCCTGAGACTTAAATTTGTATTTGTATTCAATTATAAAAGGGCCTTTTTAAAATCATTTGAATTTTTCTAAATCCCTAATTTCAGGTGTATTGTGAAGATCACTGGTGACATGACAGTATCATTTCCGAGTGGAATTATTAAAGTCTTCACCAGCAATCCGTCTCCAGCTGTGCTATGTTTCAGGGTGAAACATATCAGCAGACTAGAGCAAATTCTTCCAAACGCACAACTCGTGTTCAGGTTTGTGTACTCGTTTTGAAGGTCAAGTTAAATTATTCCTTTTTCATTTAAGCAGTAGTTCGGTTGGATGACAATACGAAATTTACTTATTATGATTAAACAGAGTTCTGCTGTCTGTGCTTTTGATGGGAGTGGTCCATTATCTCATTTTCTGTCCATTATCTCATTTTTCAAGCAAGTTTCTGCCATGTTCTATTCCTTATCCCCCTAACTTTAGTTTTTCCTCATTCTACGTTTTGGTTTATTTCTAGTAGTCTTTCCCAGGTCACCAAATGACAACACAGAGGGAAAAGGAGGAAGCTAAGTTAAATAAAATAACAAAAATATTTCTTATGCATACAGTGATCCATCACAGTGTGATTCTAACACAAAAGATTTTTGGATGAACATGCAAGCTGTTACTGTCTACCTCAAGAAGCTATCAGAGCAGAATCCAGCTGCTTCTTATTATAATGTAGATGTATTAAAGTATCAGGTGAGTGTCCTATCCTTGTAAAAATCATAAATTCAAATATTAATAAATGGACTCTTATAGATTAAATGAGTAGAGTAATATGTCATGGCCAAATGAGTTTTATTCCAGGAATTCAAGGATATTTCAAAATAAGAAAATCTATTAAGCCAAAGGAAACCGATGATCAAATTCACCATCTATTCTTGATTCAAATACTGAGTAAATATACAGCAGTATGTCCTTAACCTGAAAAGACCAGCAACATCAGTCTTAGTAATGGACCACATAAAGCAGTTAGAAGTCTGGATGGCAAAGACTATTATTCTTGTTAACTGTGTAGGATTTTTCTGGATGTGTTAGTACAGTTACACAAGAAAATAAAGTAAGCAGTAATAAGTACTGGAGGTAGGAACCCAAATTACTGTTACTTGCAGGTCATGTTATATTCCTGGAAAGCTCAAGAGCATCAACTGAAAAACTATTTGCTATAGAGGATTTTAGTAAAGAAGTAAGCTTAAAAATTAATGCAAAAATTAGTAATTTTCTAAATATCCAGTTAGGAATATTAATACAGAAAAATTTTGACAATTAAAAGAAAAACTTAACAGATTTGGAGAGGAGCTATAAGATGGCAACATAGGAAGATCCAGAACTCTCCTCCTTTGGACACACCAAAGCTACAGCTACTCTGGAACAGTTTCCTCTGAAAAAGACCTGAAAACCACCTGAACATCGTCACATTAGCAAACAAGAAGAGGGTCACATGGAAGCATGGAGGAAGGGTGAGACCCATTCTCCCCAACTCCACCTCCAGCACTGAAACCCACAGTCAGAAGGGAACTCACAAACCTAGAGCTTCTTCCCAAGTGAAAGGCTCATACTTTCAAGATCTGCACCTGAGAGAAGAGCCCCCAAAACTTGGTTTTGAAAAGCACCAGAGCTCATGCCCTTGATGCCCAAAGGCTACAGTGATCCGAAAAGCAGCTTCTAGAGGACTCCCACACAGTCCCTCAACCTAGGGACCAATGCAGAAGCAGCCATTCAAAAGGTGGCCGTATCAATATATATGAGAAAGAGAGTTATTGACTTATCATAAAGTGTGAGCCAGTGAAGCAGAGGCCTACTGGGATACTCCGCAGGGATAGAGGAGCTAGTAGGCAGCATTTTAGTGCTGACAGGTGCCATCTAGATGTATATACGCATACACACACACCAGATTTTTAATATGTATGTTAAAATGATATATGTATTAACTCCAGTTTTTTTTTAATGGGTGCCATTTTTTACAATCCAGGGAACATAGGCTGAGTGATGCCATTTTTGTGCTCTCCTTCTGCCTTTCTGTGGCTTGTATCTTCCAGAAGGGAGCTTGTATACTTGTCTGGAGCCCTGTTTTTTTCAGCTGTTGCCGAGCAGACAACTCCAGATTGCCTGGTCTGGTGGCCAGCAGGGCTTATGCTCGTGGTCTGGCAAGACCAAATGAATTCGCATTCTTTAAAAGCTGCTGCCTGACAGTTTTGCTCCCAGTCATTCTCAATGTAGGGGCTGAGATTACCTCCTTTACACAGCTGACAGGTCTTGGCACACGCTCAGCAATTGGAAGCTATTAAAAAAAAATAGGCTTCTTTGATACAAAGTTTCAAGAGACAACAGCTAAGGCAAGTTCAAATGATAAGGTTTGTGTGCATGAGGCCACTCCTTCAAGACTAGGAGACGTGCTGTTTGATCTAATACATAGAAGCAAATAGGGTCAAACAAAATAAATAAAAAATTATGTTCCTAATCAAAGAATGAGGTAAAACCTCACAAAAAAGCCTTCTTGAAGTGGAGATAAGTAATTTACCTGAGAGAGCCTTCAAAGTAATGGTCATAAAGACGCTCATTGAACTTGGGATAACAATGGATGAACACAGTGAGAACTTTAACAAAGAATTAGAAAATATAAGAAAGTATCAAATATAAGTCAACAGTGCCAAAGAATACAATACCTGACTGAAAAACTAGAGGTGTTCAAGAGCAGACTAGACTAGATGAGGCAGAAGAAGGCATTGGTAAACTTGATGACAGAACAGTGTAACTCACCCAATCAGAGCTGCAAAAAGAATGAAAAAAAAAAAAAAAGTGAGAATAGCTCAAGGGACTTAAAGAAGCAACCTCAAGCAGACTAACTTTTGCATTATAGTTTCCAGAAGGAGGATAGAGGAAAGCATAGACAACTTGAAGAAATAATACCTGAAAGTTTCTTTAACCTGGGGCAGGAAACAGACATGCAGATCCAAGAAGCCCAGGCAATCACGTGATCCAAATGAGACTTGTACCAAGACATTTTATAATTAAAATATCAAAAGGTGAAGGTAAAGAGGTCTTAAAAGTAGCAAGAGAAAAACCACTCATTATGTATCTGCTGAGGCTGTCAGATTTTTTGGCACAAACCTTGTAGGCCAGAAAGGAAGATCAGGACACATTCAAAGTACTAAAAGAAAACAACCTCCAACCGAGAATACTCTACCTGTAAAATTGTCGTTTAGAATTGAAGGAGAGAGAAAGAGTTTTCTGTGTAGGCAAAAGCTAAATAAGTTCATTACAACTAAAGCAGCCTCACAAGAAATGTTAAAGGGATTTTTTAAGCTATAGAGAGCACTAATTAATAAAAAAAACCCAAAAATAATAAATCTCACTGGTAAAAGTAAATATATGGTAAAGGTGTGTGGATTAATTACTTATAAAAGGTAGCATGAAGGTTAAAAGTCAAGAGTAGTAAATTTAACTATCTAATAATCAGTTCAGGGATACACTGGATAAAAAGATACAAAATGTGATCTCAGGAGCACCTGGGAGGCTCAATTGGTTGAGCATCTGACTTTGGCTCAGGTCATGATCTCCAGTTCGTGGGTTCAAGCCCCCATGTCAGGCTCTGTGCTGACAGCTTGGAGACTTGAGCCTGCTTTGGATTCTTTTGGATTCTCCCTCTCTCTTTTTGTCCCTCACCCGCTAGTGCACTCTCTCAAAAATAAACATTAAAAAAGATAGTTTTACTATAACATCAAAAACATAAAATGTCTGGTGGAAGGAGACTAAAAATGATGTAGCACTTTAGAATATGTTCAATTTTCAGTTCTCAACTTAAAATAGATACTTATAAATATAGGTTGTTATATGTAACTATAAAATAAAAATGTATAGTACATAAATAAAAAATGACAAAGGAATTTAAGCCTATCAGTAAATTAAGTCATCAAACCACAAAGGAAGAGCACAAGAAAAAAACAGATGAACTACAGAAACAGCCAGAAAACAGTTAAGATGCCAGTAAGTACATACCTATCAATAATTAACTGTAAATGGGGGCCCCTGGGTGGCTCAGTCGGTTAAGCGACCAGCTTCGGCCCAGGTCATGATCTCACGGTTCGTGGGTTTGAGCCCTGCGTCGGGCTCTGTGCTGACAGCTAGCTCAAAGCCTGGAGCCTGCTTCAGATTCTGTGTCTCCCTCTCTCTCTCTGACTCTTCCCTGCTCACGCTGTCTCTCTCTCTCTCAAAAATAAATAAAAGACATAAAAAAAATTTTTTTTAATAATAATTAACTTTAAATGGACTAAATTATCCAATCAAAAGAGAAGGGCTAAAAAGTAAAACCCTTGGATAATGCGAGTCATAAGAGACTCACTTCAGATACAAGGACACAGTTAAAGTGAAGGGATGGAAAACATACTCCTTGCAAATAGAAATCAAAAGCTGGGGTAGTTTAATGGACAAAATAGACTTTAAAACAAGAGTAAGAGACAAGGGCATTATATAGTGATAAAGGTGTCACTTCACAAGGATGATGTAATATTCATAAATATTTATGCACCCAGCAGTGTAGCACGTAAATATATCAAATATATGTTAACAGACCTTAAAGGGAGAAATTGAGAGCAATACAAAAGAGGAATACACCACACATTATCCAGACAGACATCAATAAAAAGATATATCTTAAAAGATACATACACGGGCGCCTGGGTGGCTCAGTCCGTTAAGCATCCAACTTCGACCCAGGTCATGATCTCACAGTTCGTGGGTTGGAGCCTGATGTCAGGCTCTGTGCTAACAGCTAGCTCAGAGCCTGGAGCCTGTCTTCAGATTCTGGTCTTCCTCTCTCTCTGACCCTCCCCTGCTCACGTTGTCTCTTTCTCAAAAATAAATGAGATTTTAAAAATTTAAAAGAAAAAAGATATATACAGAACGTTCCATCCAAAAGCCATATATACATGCTTTTCAAGTGCACTTGGGACATGCTCTAGGATAGATAATAGGCCAGGCCACAAAACAAGTCGTAATAAATTTGAAAAGGCTGAAATCCTATCAGGCATCTTTTCTGACCAAAATGATATAAAACTAGAAATCAATTATAGGAAGAGCACTGGAAAATTCGTCAGTTTTTGAGATTTAACAATATGCTACTGAACCATTGGGTCAGTGAATATATCAAAAGAGAAATGAAAAATTATCTTGAGACCCATGAAAGTAGAAATATAACACACCAAAATTTATGCTAGGGATTCAGCAAAAGCAGTGCTAAGAAGGATTTTCCTGCCAATAAATGCCTACCCAGGAAACAAAAATCTCAAACTATCTTTAGACCTCAGAGAACTAGAAAATGAAGAATAAAGCCCAGTTAGTGGAATGGAGGAAGTAACAAAGAGCAGAAATGAAATACAATAGAAGAAACTAAGCTGGTTCTTTGAAAAGATAAACAAAATTGATAAACTTTTAATTAGCTTTGCCAAGAAAGCAATAGAGAGGGCAAATAAATATAATCAGAAATAAAAGAGGAGACCTTAAAACTGATACTATGGAAATACAAAGGGTCATGAGAGACCACTATGAACAATTTTATGCCAAGAGATTGAACAGCCTAGAAGAAATAATTTTTTAGAAACCGCTTTCTAAGACTGAATCCTGATAGAGTACAAAGTCTGAATAGACCAGTTACTTGTAAAGAGACTGTATCAGTCATCGAAAACCTCCCAGTATCAAAAGTCCAGGACGACACTGTCTCACTGGTGAGTTCTACCAAACATTCAGAGAAGAATACCACCAGTCTTTCTTAAACTTTTCCCACGAGGCAGCAATTCCATTTTAGGAGACCAGCGTTGAGTCCAGCACTGGTAACTGAGCCAGACAAGGACACCACAAACATCAATGCAGAAATCTGCAACTGTCAGCAACCCAAATTCAGCAGTACCTTAAAAGGATCACACACCACAATCAAGTGGGATTTATTCTAGAGATGCAAGGATGATGGTTCAGCTTCCACAGATCAACCGACATGGCACACCACATTAACAAAATCGAGTATAAAAATCATATGATCATCTCAGTAGAAGCAGAAAAACCATCTAACAAAGTTCAACATCCATTTAGATGACCACCAGATAAACTGAATGTAGAGGAAACATACCTCAGGGAACCCATATGTAACATTAAACTCCATGGAGGAAAGCTGACAGCTTCTCCTCTAAGATCACAAACAAGAGAAGGATGCCTACTCTCCCCAGTTTAGTTCTACATAGTATTTTAAGTTCTAGCTAGAGCAGTTAGGCAAGAAAAAGAAAAGGCTTCCAGATTGGAAAAGAACAAGTTGTCACTACAATGATTTGATTTCTAGAAAACCCTGGAAACCACCAAAAGAACTCTGAGAGCGAATAAATTCAGTGGAGTTGCAAGATACAAAATGTCTATGCAGAAATCTTTTGCATTTTTGGACAGCAATTATGAACTATCAGGGAAAAAAAACTAAGAAAACCATCTCCTTTACAATTGCATCAAAAAAAAAATGCCAAGTAATAAATTAAACCAAGGAGGTGAAGGACCTTTACAATGAAAACTAAGACATTGATGAAAGGAATTGAAGAGGACACAAATAAATGGAAAGGTATTCCATGCTCATGGATTGGAAGAATTAATGTAGTTAAAATGTCTGTAATACCCATAGCAATCTAGAGACTTAATGCAGTCCCTGAGATTCCAATGCCATTTTTCACAGAAATAGAAACAGTACTAAAATTTGTGTGGAACCAAAGACCCTGAATAGCCAAAGGAAAAAAAAGAATTTTTTTTTTTTGAGAGAGAGAGCACACGCATGCATGAGCTAGCAGGGGAGGAGCAGTGGAAGAGAGATAATTTCAAGCAGACTCCATGCCCAGCACAGAGCCCAATACAGGGTTTGGTTTCACAACTGTGAGATCACAGCTTGAGCCAAAATCAAGAGTCTGATGCTTGACCCTTGGGGCCACCCAGGTGCCCAAGAAAATTTGAGAAAGAACAAAGCTAAAGGCATCACATTCCCTGATTTCAAACTGTATTACAAAGCTGTAGTAACCACAACAGTATGATATGGCTATAAAAACATTTATATTAATGGTACAGAAATAAATTGATGTCTATATGTTCAATTAATTTGTAACATAGGAGCCAAGAATATTCAATGGGGAAAGGATAGTCTCTGCAATAAATGTCAGACGAGATCGGCCGCGTTCAGGGTGGTATGGCCGTAGACTCTGCAATAAATGTGTTGGGAAAATTGAACAGTTACATGGTAAAAAAAAAAAAAAAAATCAAACTGGACCCCAGTATGTTACACCATATTCAAAAATGAAATGCACTTGAAGACAAACCATAAAACTCCTTGAATAAAAAGGTGACTAAGCTCCTTGACTTTGGCTTTGACAATAATTTTTTGGGTTAGACTCCAAAAGCAAAGGCAACAAAAGAAAAGCAACAGTAAGTGGTACTACCTCAAATTAATAAGCTTCTTCACAGCAAAGGAAATGATGAATAAAGAAATGGCATCCTACTTAATGGGAGAAAATTCATCACCTGATTCATCAATCTGATATGGATTAATATCCAAAATATATAAAGAACTCCTATAACTCAAAAACATGACTTAAAAATGGATAGAGGATATTAATAGCCGTTTTTCCAAAGACGACTTACAGATGGCCAGCATGTATGTGAAAAGACGCTCAACATCACTCATCAAGGAAGTACAAATCAAAACCACAATGAGATATCACCTCACATATTAGAATGGCTATTATCAGGAAGATGAGAATTAACAGTTTTGGTAGAGAATGTGGAGAAGAGGAAGTTTTTGTGCACTGTTGATGGGAATGTAAATTGGTGGAATTACTATAGAAAGCAGTATGGAGGTTCCTCCAAAAAAAAAAAAAAAAAAAAAAAACCCAAACTATTCAGCAGTTGCACTCTGGATATCTGTCTAAAGAAAACAAAAACACTAATTCACAAATTTATTTTCACTTCCATGTTTACTGCAGCATTTTTTTATAGTAGCCTAGACATGGAAACAACCCCAGTATTGATTAATAGATGAATGCATAAATAAGATACAGTGTAGATACAGTAGAATATTACCTAGCCAGAAGAATGAAATTTTGCCATTTGTAACATCATGGATGAACTGTGATAGCATTATGCTAAGTGAACTAAGTCAGACAGTGAAAGACAAGTACTCTATAGTTTCACTTCTGTGTGGAATCTAAAAAATAAAATGCCAAGCTCAGAGGAACAAGAGAACGCATTCTTGGTTTCCAGATATAGGATTTGTCGGGGAAGGGGGGAGTGCATAGACAAAGTGGGTGAAGGGATTCAAAAGTATAAACCTCCAGTTATAAAATAAGTCATGGGAACAGAAGATACAGCAACACGACTCAGGGTAGTAAAACTGTACTGCAGATTTCGGAGGTGCTAAGAGTAGATCTCAGTCCTCATCGCAAGAAACAGTAGTTGTGATTATTTTCCAGTGTATACAAATATTGACTCTTCACGTTGTCCATCTGAAACTCATGTCAATTATACCACAATGAAATTTTTTATTTTTCCTATAATCACAATGAACACAACAATAAAAGCTAATTAGAAAGAAACCTAACACTGTTTCTACTGAGTTGAATATAGTTATAAAGGTATACTTTGTGCAGATGAAGAGTCATGTAAAAAGCTTAGGTGTTTCTATACTAACTTAGAAATTTAATGCAGTCCTGATCAGAAACCCAGTAGAAGTGTACATATTGGTGTTTGGAAACTTGTCAGTCATTTCGAAGTTCTCTGGAAGAATAAAGCTTGGAATAAAAACCCTTTAAATGGTAATCTGGAGTAGTAATGTTTTTGTTTTAATGGGGTAACTTTTTATAAGGGCACATAATTTAAAATAGTTTGGAACTGGCAGAATAGATGGTCTGGTCACAGGAACATTATGTCCAGAAATATGTGTAAGAATAAGTGTGAACTTACTTGACAAATTTGCATTTCAATGCAATGTAGACATGATGACTTTTTCAGTAAATGGTACTGTGGCAGCAGGCTAGAGCGTTGGGAAAACATTCGCTGAATCCCTAATTCATGCCTTTAACCAAAGTAAAATCTGCTTGTATCCAAGATCTACTAACAGTAATAGATGAAACCATAAAGATACTAAAGTCATGGATATTCGAATATATATATATATATTTGGGTATATGTGCAAGTGTGTGTGTATATGTTTAATATATATAGAGAGATCTTAAAGTATCAAGATCTAAGTATAATACAGAACTCAGAAGCCATGGAATGAGAAAGATACTTGCCAATAAATAAACGTGTATCAACTTTTTGTTAAAACCAAGTCTTAAACAGAATTAGTATCTAATCTGAGGGAAAAGTATTCATAATATAATATAGACCAAAAGGCTAATTATTCTGAAGAGCTCTTATAATTAAGTAAAAGGTAGTTAACCCAATAGATAGGTAACTTATGAAAGATGTTCCAGGTGTGTAGTAATCAGTGTACAACAAGGTGACAATGAGATAGCAGTTTTAACCCGTCAGATTAACAAAAATGGGAAGGATTGCTGTACTGAGAGAGCCGTGACCACTTGTTAGTAGACATACAAATTAATCAAACTTATTAGAAAGCAATTCTATAAGATTCTTGAGTAGTGGTTGGATTAAATTGCGAATAGTAAAACTTTTATCATCAAAAAATCACACAAGTGGGAGGAAAAAAGAAGGAAAGGTGCAAAAGGATTTTCACTGCAACACCGTATGGAAACCATGTAAGCACACATCTACAGAAGACACTGATCAAATGAATTACTACAGCCATTAGAAATAATGAGCTCTGTGCATGCATGCCTACAGTCTTAACAGTGGGGAATCAGAATGCCAAGGGACAAATTTCCTTCTTCATATACTTTATTGTCTGAAATTTTAATAGAGTAATTGTATTAAAATGGCTTATGTTTCGGGGAAATAAATAAGGAATAGAAAGTGCTGCCACTTAAGTAGGCTTAGAGTTTATTCCAAGTATTCATTATTCTTAGTTCAGGAAGCATTTGTTATTCAGTGCTTGTTAATTTCCGAGTAGCATGAGAGATAGTATGTATAACAAGTAGATAATAATGTATGTTTTGTTATCTTGAAAAAGGGCAAAGTGTTCAGAATAAGGAAAATTGAAAATGGGGTATTAGTGTACATTTCAACAGGATGATCAGGGTAGGTCTCATTAAAAAGGAGTTACTTGAGCAGGAACTAAAGAATGGGAAGGAATTGCATCATTTACTGTTAGTTGTATGGTTAAAATTAAACAGTTGAAGTATGGAAGTATTCTAATTCCAGACTTGCAGTATTGCCTGGTGACTTTTTTTTTCATTGAAATTCTTTTAATTTATATGGAATCTTAGAATTGAATTCTGTGTTGGATGTTGGAAGGTATTCAAAAGTTAACATGCATAAATAAGAATCATCTGATGACATACTTCTCCCTGGACCTAGCACCTAAGCAGTTGAGTCAGATTTTCTGCATTTGGACCTATAGGAATGTGTATTTTGCACACCTACTATGGACATTTTGATGGAGGTAGTCCTAGATCCACACTCTGAGAGTGGCTCTTACTCCTTTGCGATAAGCCTGCTTTGTTCTGCTTAGCAAGATTTCCATCATTATTTTTTGTTCTGAGACCTCTTGTGTTCAAGTACATGTCATTAGCAAGACTTGTTTACTTTTTTGAGCAAAAATCAAACTTTGTTTTTTTTTCCTCTTTAAAGGTATCATCAAATGGTATTCAGTCCACTCCTCTAAATCTGGCAACATATTGGAAATGTAGTGCTGGCACCACGGATCTCAGAGTGGATTACAAGTATAACCCGGAAGCTATGGTGGCACCAAGCGTGCTTTCCAACATACAGGTGGTGGTACCAGTGGATGGAGGAGTTACAAATATGCAGTCCCTTCCGCCTGCAATATGGTAAATTTGAGACTTCTGCGGCAAGTCCCACCTTGTAGAACCTGTTTTCAGAGTTGCAAGCTTGAAAGGTTTTGTGCATTTTACCACAGGAACCATGGTATAGAAGATGCTGTTTATCTTGCTAGTCAAATCACAGTAGCCTCAATCCAAAAGTGGGTTTACTTTCACCACCCAGGCTTAGATGATTGAATCCAACCTTCCCTTTTAAATCACTTAACCTCTGTCAACTTTATTTTTTAAAAAATAAGTTATTATTTTACAGGGGTAAATATAGCATCTAGCATCTCTGTAAGAACACCTGTCTTAATAGTTTAGGAATTCTCATCTCTTAACTACTTCTCTTATTCCCCGAATTAGTATAGGCTGACACTCTATTCTTCACTGTTTCATAAAAGTTTGTTGTCCTTCAGTAATGAAGGTACTGAACAACATAGATTTTCAGTGTTTCTTTTTCTGACAAGAATTATCTAATTTTGTAAATTTCCATGAATTGAGAAAGATATAGCATTATGTTTATATATAATCAGTTATAATTTAGCCCTATAGTTGAAATGTTTAAAATGTATTCATTTATTGACTGCCCATCTATTTTTAAGATCCTATACTAAACACGTAATCTGAAGATACTTGTTCTTATAGGAATGCAGAACAAATGAAAGCCTTTTGGAAACTGTCTGGTATTTCAGAAAAATCAGAAAATGGCGGTAAGTGTGTATATGCTTTTTGGTTTGTAATGCAATGTCCTTGAAAATGGATTTTTGAGCCATTTTTATGCATAGTTTTCTCCTGGATTTTCATGCCTTCAATTCTAGAAGTGACCACTAGGTGGAAGTTAATACCTTAAGTAAGAGTGGACCAGTTGACATTCAGAACCCACTTTTTCCCCTTAAGATTGAATATACTTTCTCTGTAAGAAAAAGAATTTGCTTTGCTCAAACCTTACAAATACTATGTAAATGCATACAGTCACAGAATATTAAATTTATTAGGTATTTTCAAGTAGAACTATCTGTCCAGCTGGGTGACCTGATAAGTGAAACTCATTTAATACACCACTTAGCTTATTCTGTTACTGGGTCCTCCTGGCCTCTCAGAAATCATGCAGACACCTCCAGGCTTTATGAAGCCCCTTTGCCTATTCCACCTTCCAGGAGAACTGTTCCTGGTTGTTTCTGTCAACGGCTTTTACTTCTCTGCTAATTATTTTAAGGAGAAACAAGTTAATTACTCCTCCCACCAAGTCTGTATCCTTTTGTGCTCACAACGCAGAGAAAAGTCTCTGCCAGCTGCTCACTGTTGTGTCTCCTGTAGCTCAGTCTAGAATGTAGTTTCTAGGGCAGTCAAGTCTTTAACATTAATTATTCCCATTTTCTCTTAATCAGAGGAGAATTCTGTTGTCTTTTGAATGCCTACTTAACTTTCAATAACTTTTCCTATTAACAATTAGGACTTTTTTTTAGCTTTTGAAATTTTGCTTAGATTTTTCTCTTCGAACATTTTAATCATAATGTGATCAAAACATAAATCGAATCCGTGGTTTTTCTTGCATGTATTTCTATATTGAGGAGCAGGGACATACGTGCAGTGGCCGTTTATGCCTGCCCTGCTGAGTCACACTTTTCCTAGAGAACCGCCTATTTGGCAAAATAACTAGGCTGATCTGCAGTTCCTTTGTCTCCCATGTTTAGGTGCCAAGGGTACTTTTACTCAAGCTGTATCGCTTCTGGGGGGGACAAAACTGAAATTCCTAGTTAAAACTGGAAGTAAACCAGAAATCCTATTTAAATTGAGGGCTTATAACCAGTTAGCAGCAAAAAAAGGATAAATATTTCCCCCATTTAATGAAACTATACTATGTTAAGTACTAACAAGGGGAATGGTTTCCTCAAAAATAAGATACAAATTTTCTAACCAGATGTCTTAATATTTTCCCTCTGGTATTCACGAATCAGTATCTCTGTGAGGAAATGGAAAAATATATATGTTCTGATTTGGTTAGATTTTAAAAAGACAATATGCAAATTAGAATACTATAAAATAGGAATTGTTTCTCTTCTGGCTTTATGCCCAGAAAAGGGACAGGAAATAATGCTCAAGTTTAAGGATTGCCAAGGGGGCTGCTCTTGGCCGGTCGTAGTACTTTCACAGAATTGAATTGCCTATAAAGAGAACTGTAAAAATAGAACGAAGACTTGGGCTTGGATGGTGATAAGATCAGGCAGCAGTTCACCTTCCCAGCTCATGTGTGCCATGAGGCACTGTGCAGGATGGATCGGGGTTGTGGTGTCTCCTCCTCCAGGTTGCCCTCTGTGGCGTTCTGCTGCTGTGTACCTTAGAATATTGCTCCTGCCCAGTAGTTCCGTCTGTTTCCTTTGACTTAGAAACCTCCTTCCCCTCCTCGATTCCAACTCTGAAATACCCTCCAAATGCATTTGCCTCTTTCCTTTCCCTTAGCCTGAGAGTCCCCTTTATGTGTCACCAGAGTCCTACGCTATTTTATTGATCTTCAGTTGGTTTTCCTGCCTTGCATCTTGTACCTCTCTCCCCTTTTAAGATACTAATCTGAATTGCTCTTCTTTATCTTTAGTGACTTCCTAGGATTATTTTTTTATTGTGACATGTGAAAATATATGGAGCTGGTTCCTTCCTACCACTCTGGTCTCCTGTCCCTCTTGTATCTATCCTCTAGGTCTTCTGATATGCATGTCTTCCCTTAAAGGCATTGCATTCTCTCCCCTCTCTACCTGTAATTATCCCTGCCTGCAGAGCTCTTTTTAGCATTTATCTATTTATCATAATTATTTGGCTTATAGTTTCTGGCACATTGTTAGACTGAGGTAGGTAGAATAAATGGTTAGACTGAAAAGAAGGCATCTCACAAATAGCTAGTTGACCTTTGAACAGTGCAGGCGTTAGGAGTGCCAGGCCCCTGCACGCCACTCACCCTGGTGGACCTGTGTAGTCAAAAATCCACCTATAACCTTTACTGCCCCCTCCAAACTTAATTACTAATGGTCTTCTGTTAACGAGAAGTTCTACTGGTAACAGTCAAGGAACAGGTGTTTTGTAGGTTATATGTGTTCTATACTGTACTGTTAAAATAATCTGAACAAAAGGAAATAAAATATATACTTATTGTACTGATTAAAAACTGTTTAAGTGAACCCACGCATTTCAAACCCATGTTGTTCGAAGTCAGCTGTATTTGGCATAATAGGCCAGTTAGATATTTTAAAAGGGAGTAGAAATTAATAATGTTGATAAGCTTTCCTAATCTTAGCTGTCTTTCCTTCTTTACCTCTCCCACTCCATAATATGGTGGTTGATTTGTCATCATTTCCTTTGGACTTTATTCCTACTCATACTACTCCTCTAAGCACTTCCCTGTGAACTGCCCCTCATTGACTTCTTTCTTCTTTTTTTTACTTGCTTCAACATGTGTCTGTATCATGAGATACAGATATTGAGATCACTTGTATTATCTCAATACAAATCTACAGCGGTGTTTACTATGAAGTCAAAGAGGAGCACGGATTAAGAGGACTTAATTCACTAGTGCCTGGGTGGCTCAGTGAAGCGTCCGACTTCGGCTCAGGTCATGATCTCATCCCACAGTTGTTGAGATGGAGTCCTGTGCTGGCCTGTGTGCTGACAGCTCAGAGCCTAGAGCCTACTTTGTATCCGGTGTCTCCCTCTCTGTCCCTCCTCCACTCATGCACTCTCTCAAAAATCAATAAACATTAAAAAATAAATAAATAAATTTAGGGGCACCTGGGTGGCTCAGTCGGTTAAGTTTCCAACTTCAGCTCAGGTCATGATCTCACATTTGTGGGTTCGAGCCCCGTGCCTGGCTCTGTACTGACAGCTCAGAGCCTGGAGCCTGCTTCCGATTCCATGTCTCCTCCCTCTCTCTCTGACCCTCCCCTATTCATGCTCTGTCTGTCTCAAAAATAAAACATTTTTAAAAATAAATTTAAAAAAAAAGACGACTTAATTCAGATCCATTGAATAAAGTCTGATTTGGACACAAGACATTGATTTGTTTACTGTATGTGTTTCATACATTTGGCATAGGACATAGTTTATCTTACTCATTTGTTTTTTCTGTTAATTTTATGTTGCCCTGGGTAAGTTCTTTATTCTTTTCCTTTTAGGTTCTGGGTCCCTCAGAGCAAAATTCGATCTTTCAGAAGGACCTAGTAAACCCACAACACTTGCAGTGCAATTCCTCAGCGAGGGGAGCACCCTCTCGGGAGTAGATATTGAGCTTGTAGGCACTGGCTATAGGCTTTCGTTAGTAAAGAAGCGGTTTGCCACTGGTAAGTTGGGAGATTTTGTTTTTAATGTGCATGGAACATTCTAACAGTTATAAACTGTCATGCAGTTTATTATCTAGTCATGGAAAATTACTTCTTTGACCTTTGACACAAAGTGCCAGGTGGAGACACACCTGGGAGAGAATAGCTGCGGTCAGTATGCATGGACACCAGTGGTCGGATTCTAACAAGCCGTGAACAGCAGGCGGGAACTGGGGCTCTGTGTCCGTAACCACCGTGAAAATGTCCTCCTCGGAGTCCAGTTGAGGTTGTAATCACACGGTCTGCTTCGTGTTTTTCAGGACGGTACCTGGCGGATTGTTAATGGACCTGGGAAGCACTAGCCTGCCCTCCTGCACCGTGTGCTCTCCAGCTCCGTGCCGGCTCGCAGTAGGTCTTTGGACCTACACACATTTGACAACTAATTACAGACTTTAAATTGCACTTTTGAAGTGAGTCATCAAAAGCAATAGCACTGAAATGATTTTTCAACGCTGTTAATGATCAACTGCAATATTCCAGAAGCACATTTGTTGAGATTCCCAGTAAAATGAAGTTTTCATAGGCTGAAATTTTGCATTATCTTCAGTGTCTGTGTTGAGTTAGAGTGTATGATCAGGCCTGAAATTTCAGGAGAGCAAGCACAAAATAATCCAGCTTTCCATAAATTTTTAGAGTCCGAGATAGCTTTGAAATTTCCGAAGCTTGATATTGGAGACAGAACGTGAATTCTAAGTTGTGGATAATGTTAATTCCGAACACTCAATCAAATTGAGTTATGTGCCATAAAGTAATCAGACCAGAGTCCAAGGTGTAAGCAAAAAATGTATCATTTGGTTCTCATAGAAACATTAATAAAGTGTAAATGGTGTTTTATATGATTTTTTTTAATTCTCAAGTGCAATGTGTTTTAAAATAAGCTTGCAGAAGACAGCAGAGAAATTTACTTCTGCAGTTAACTTCATAGAACTTGTGATTGTTTTTATGAATTAATGCTGTAGATTTAATTTATTTTTATATGGATTGCATAATGTGTGCCTTTTAAAACAATAACAAAAGCCAGAAATGTGCCTATCCAGTTTGTGTTCATTAATGTGCCTCACTCCCCCCACCCACAGTCTGCATCTTGTATTCAGTGTTAGAGTGAATTTTTTCACTTGGCATTTTTACAAGATAATTGCCATTTTGAAAGTACCTTTGACCTCAATTGGGAAGGGAATCAGAGTAACTAAAGGATAATTTGTACCTAAAAATCCTGGCTCACTTCTTTCAAGATACACTGTAGCCACTAGAAAGAGAAAAATACCTAATCACCTATGTTTACAGAGGAAGAAAAGTTACCTTCAGATATTCCACCTAAGTATGTAAATCAGAACTCAAATACTGAAAAACTAAAACGTAACTTGGTAACTGCTATTTTAATTCTCAATTTGACACTTCTTTCAGTCTGTTTTTCATTGGAAATTTGTATACATTTACTGAATGTGTTGGGAGCATGAATTTTTTATTTAGTGAGGAACACATTCTAGAGAAGATTAGTTTTGGCATTGGAGAAGTACTGCCATTTGTTTTCATTTCAACAGTTGGAACAATGACCAATTTATGTATTATTAGTACTTAATTGCCAACTGTTAGAAATTGGGAGAGGATTTGAAGTGATGGATTGGGTCAAGCATTTCTTGAGCTACTAATATTAAATAGTAAAAAACCTAACTGTATAGCAAATCCTGATTAATTGAAGGACTTAAGATGTTTTGGACAGTTTCATCATTTACAAATTGGAATTTTATTTATAAAGGATAAATACCAGTGTCCTGCCTTTTGCATAGAAGTGATAAATTGTGTTATATATGATAATATATAAAACCACTAATTATTCTCTTAAGCTTTACAGAACATTAAAATCCCTACTACTAGACATTTATGTAACATCTTGTTCTACTAAATACAGCAGAAAATCTACATATAGCAATACATAGAACACAGTATGTGCGTTCTCAGTATATTCGGTGGTAGTCCAATTCGACATCTAGATATGACTAAAGCAGCACCTTAAGACTGTTTGCTCAAATGTTGATCTTCACTAAATAGCAAAATGGGAATTTCTAACTCTTATATTGCGTTCTTTTAAATGCCAGTTACAGCCCCTTTCTGGAATCTTAAATCTAACTGCTTTGCAATCACACTGCTTTCCGTGAGCAGACTACCTTACTATTGGACGTCAGACACTGTTACACTTACAAGGTTTGTTTTTAATCAAGTATTACCTAAAAAATGTACAGATTAGTAAAATGGTTCAACTTCTGCACTTTCTAATTACCAGAGTCTTCATGCCAAGTGTTGATACCTACATTTGTATTAGGCGCAGATTACAATTTTGAAGCCATATGAGTTTATATTGATTTTTTTCATTTAAAAATCCACTAATGGTGTAAAAAAGACCAGTAGATTTTCAATGGGAAATGTATTTAGCAAGCTGGTTCTTGCTTATGTATAGTGATAAACTTTGTAGCTGCCTCTTTAACCAAGAATTTGTAAACACAGAACTCTAACAAATGTGAGTTTTTAAGAAATGTTATTTACTACTTTGAGTTGTAATTAGAACAACGCAAATCTATCTTACACCATTTTGTAAATATTTTTGATTTTTTTCATAAAATGTAAATTTTACATAAAGTTATGCCCTTAATAAACATGTAATATATAATTTATCAGTTGGCTTATGTGTCTTTGTCCCCCTATTGATAGTAACAGCTGTGGTTAGGTCGGTGTGGGCCAGGTACGGAGTGGCTGGTTTTGGACTTGGGATCACCATTTGGACAGGCGTACAGAGTGCCCTGTTAGTTTTCCTATGTAACCACGTGAGCTAAACTTACATTATAATCCCAAGATGCAGAAATTGTTTGACAGGTGATTTTTAAATATATATTAAA
The DNA here is from genome assembly GCF_006229205.1 of Suricata suricatta. Classification (NCBI taxonomy): domain Eukaryota; kingdom Metazoa; phylum Chordata; class Mammalia; order Carnivora; family Herpestidae; genus Suricata; species Suricata suricatta. Next base: position 50,885,493 of record NC_043705.1, read on the forward strand.
TACCTTTTCTCACATATAGTTTCTAAATATTTTAAGTTGGTGTTAAGCTCTACCAAAGACCTCCCTCCTGATTAGCAACACCATCTTACAAAATTTTTACACTGTGCTCTTCGTCCGGTGCCGGTGCTGGTCGGGCCAGGTGGTTCCCGTGGCCTCTTCCTGACGGCGACAGTGAGGGTGCCCCAGGTTCAGAATATGTTTACATCCGAAGCTGGGAGACGGGGCAGTTCCTGGCTTACCTGTCCTTCTGGTCAGGAGAGTAAAAGCTTTTCCAGAAGCCTCCACCACATTTGTGCTTCTATCCTGTCATCCCGAATTGTGTGTGAGAAGCAAAGAGAGCAGGTAGCCTTTAAAATGGAAGTGGGCAAAGGAGAAGGGGCTGGCCATGGCTGAAGACGAGCTGACCAGTAGGCCAGCCCCAGATTTTTCTGACTGGTACAGACAGAGGTCCTTACAGCCTATTGCCAACCAACTCCCCTCCCCCCGCCTTTTTTTTTTTTTTTTTTAAAGATAAGCTCAGCAGTGAGTAGGGCAACTTGAAAATCTTCTGTTTTTATCTTTAGGAAGAGTGTAAACCTTTGTTTAGAGTAATTTGAAACCAAAGCCTTTAATGCTTCAGATTCTGTGTCTCCCTCTCTCTCTGACCCTCGCCTGCTCGCACTGTCACGGTCTCTCAAAAATAAATTTTTAAAAACATGAAAAAAAAATTGAACCCAAACCCTTTGACACTATATGTTCACTATACTGGAATTAAAGAAAAGAAACCAAAGCCTTAAAATCTGTATATTGTTTAAACTAGTAATTCATCACTTAGGACAAATTGTCCAAAGAAAATAGAGAACTAACCAAAGATGTTTGTTGCAAGATTGTTTATAATATGAAAATTGGGAGGACTGGTTAAGTAGATTACTTGCTTATGGTGAGATACTATGTAGGTATTAAAAATCATCTTAAAGTTTATAGTTATTGATATGGAAATAATGCTATGATGTTAGAGAGTCACATGTAATACACTCTTAAAGTGCATACATCTCCAACGATCTTCCCATTGTCGGCGCAGAGCCTGACACGGGGCTCAAACCCACAAACCAGGAGATCATGACCCGAGCCGAAATCAAGAGTTGATGCTTAAGTGACTGAACCACCCAGGCAGCCCTAAATTTCTTTCTTTTTTTTCTTTTTTTTTTTTTTTTACATCTCAGTAGATACTTAGATTTATATTCATATTATTTCCATGATTCATCACTTACATACAACACCCAGTGCTCATCCCAACAAGTGCCCTCCTCAATGCCTGTCACCCATTTTGCCCTCTCACCTGCCTACCCCCTATCAATTCTCAGTTGGTTCTCTATTTAAGAGTCTCTCTTTGAAACTGTTTTCCCCCTTCCCTTCTCCCCTGGTCTCCTATTAAGTTTCTAAAGCTCCACATATAAGTGAGAACATAGGATATCTGTCTTTCTCGGACTTATTTCACTTCACGTAATTCTCTCCAGTTCCATCCAGGTTGCTAAAAATGGCATGATTTCATTCCTTCTCATTGCCATGTAATATTCCATTGTGTATATATAAACCACATCTTCTTGATCCACTCATCAGGTGATGGACATTTAGGCTCTTTCCAGGATTTGGCTATTGTTGACAGTGCTGCTCTGAACATTGGGGTACACGTGCCCCTGTGCATCAGCACTTCTGTATCCCTTGGGTAAATCCCTAGCAGGGCTACTGCTGGGCCGTAGGGTAATTCTATTGTTAAGTTTTTGAGGGAGCTCCACACTTTACCAGAGTTCTACTCCTCTCCTTAACAATGTTTATCATTAACTTCAGTCATGCCGCTTTTGCTCACCATAGCATTCTTTACACTAACTGAATGAGAAGTACAAAAGGTATACAACTCTGTACAGGACCAAACACCGTTACCTCAGGGCCTGCTCTCTCCTCTTGTCAAGGCCATTAGCCCATCCGTCTGAGCCCCAATCCCAGCCCTCACTTTGGCCCCGACAATATGAATTCCATTACCCGTACCATATCCATCAATCAACACAAACCTGGGTCTATCATATACATTAGCCATATGAAGCCTAGCCATATATTCAATTCTCTGGTTAGATTGCACTTCAAATTAAAAATTTGAAGTGGGGGAAGCCCCTGCAGAACTGAAGCTGCTGCTTTGGATTTGCAATTTGCAATGCTATTCATTACCAGGCTTGGTAAAAAGGCAACTCAGCCGCGGTCTTCAGATTTACAGCCCAGTGCTTGCTCAGCCAGCCCGCCCATGCTCATAAACCACCGATTCTCAACAAACCATACAGATGTTGCCACTCTTCACCTGTTCGGGGCGCCCGAGGTGGAATAGGTACAGCCTTAAGCCTTTCAATCCCAACCCAGCGAGGTCAGCCTGGAGCTTTGCCAGGAGATGATCGAATGTACACTGTACGGAACTGTAACCACCTGCACATTCATAGTTTTTCTTCACAGTTAGCCCTGTTATGACTGGAGAGTTCGAAAACTGGGTAGCTCCACAAGTAATTGGAGCATCCGCTGTAGTGCTCCCTGAATAAATCATATAAGTATGTGATGCCTTCCACCACTTCTACCCTGCTTGTGTCATGAAGAGTTGAAGAGGGGCAGGGGCAGCAGGAGATCCGCTTTTCGTTGACAATCTAGCCCATGTGGCAGCCTCTGTTGACTTGTTTTTCTCCTACATTTATCATGTGGATACACAATTTTAGATGCTGTTAACATTTTTACCCCAATTATTGCTATAAAACCTCTGGTTAGATCTCAGCACCAAACACCGCATTTGTCAGAGCATCCTCACTTCCGCCTTCCCAGCACTCTGGTCTGTCCCGGCTCTCGAAGCCACAAGCACTGTATTATTAACAGAACCCCATCTGAACGCCACTTTTTTGATCCTGCAAAGAGGCAGCAGTCCAATTTTGTATCAACATTTATTCTGATTCTTTGGCCACTTGAAAGTTTACATCCTAATTTTAACCTGGCTTTGGGATAATTTCACCTATCATCACATATTATTCAGGAAAAATACAAAAGAGACTCCTATTTATAGGAATAGCATGAGCCATAGTATCTATCAGTATCCTAGGAGGAGGCTTTATCCTATGAGCTCACCAGATATTCAGAGGAGGAATAGATTTAAAATAACATTCATGGATCAACATTAGCTATTCTAACCATTGCCATCCCTCTAAGAGTAAAAATTGACTAGTAACCCCTCTCCCCAAGGCAGTATTACATGATCATCAGTCATATTCTGAGCCTTATTTTCTTACTTATGGTAGGAAGTTTAACAGATTATCCTAGATAATTCACCCTTAGACATTGTCCTTCATGGTGCACACTATTTGGTAGCAGGTTTTTACTAAATCATATCGAGAGGAGCAGTATTTGCCATTATTCAGGACATGCCTTATTGTACGCATGCATTATTCCAGATATGCATTCACCCTGGACATGAGTTTATTGTACAACTTCATTTGTAGGCATTAATACAACTCTTTTCCCACAAAGCTTTCTTGGCTTCTCAGGGATATCATGACCTCGTTCTGACTATGCAGATGCACACACACCATGAAAAACCAGCTTTCCCATAGGTTCAGGCATTTCATTAACGGCAGTAAAATAATAGTTGTTATGTTTTATTTCAATCAAAAGCTTTTCGAATTATATCAGTAGAATTAATAGCTACGAATCTAGAGCAATTGCATGGCTGTCCTCCACCATACCATACATTTGACAGACACACTTCTGTAAATTTACAATAAGGAACTGAACCTTCTCCCACTGGTTTCAAGCCAATCTCCTAACCACTAGGATCTTTCTCCATAAGTGAAACTTCAGTAAAAATCACATAACTTGTCAAATTTCAATTACAGATTTGGTCCCCTTCTATCTTCTGGACATATCCATTCCAAACTTGGCTTCCAAGAAGAACTTTTGCATTTTCATGACCATATACTAAAAATGTTTCCCTAATTTGTTCCTTAGTCCTCCTTTACATCATTTCATTACTAGTAACAACTAGCTCCTAGAAGTACAACAGATACACATAAAGTTTATTTAACCTGCTATTCTAATTGTTCTACCATCATTACAAATTCTTTATATAACAAAGTTCATCATCGTTTTCTAACTATAAAAACTATAGGTCACCAATGATAGTGAAGCTAGGAATACACAGACTTACAAAGATTTAAGTTTCAATTCCTATAGCATTCCCCCCAATCATCGAACAGTCCTCCCAATAGAAATAATTCAGAACCTGGTTTTGCCTGAAGACCTCTTATAGTCATGAGCTGTTCCCTCCTTAGGTCTGAAGAAAATGGCTACTCCAGGGCACCTTAATCAAACAACCCTAATATCTACATGACCAGACATATACTATGGATGAGGTTCAGAAATTTTTGGTTCAAATTATGGCTTCATTCTTATGGTCCTTGAATTCATTTCACTAAAAGATCTCGAAAAATGAACTGCGTCTAGATTATAAAATCATTAAGAAGCTAAATAGCATTAAACCTTCCAAGTAAAAGAGTTTCACCTTTCCTTAATGTTATGCCACAACCATATGACTCAGCATGATTGATTACTATATGTCAGTAATTACAGTACTATTCATATTTCAATTAAAAATTTCAACACCTTCTTATCCCTTAACTCAGAACTAAAAACATTAAAACAGTACACCCCTTGAGAAACAAAATGAACAAGGATTTATTCATATCTTTCACTACCTCAGCAATATGATTTCTAATTATCCTATTTCATTTCCAAGTATTTTATTTCCCTACCTAACCAGCTAATTGCTTACTTTCTATCCAACAATGATGAATTCAACTGATGTAAAAAAAAAAAAAAATCACACACAAAAGTCATTCAAGTCATTCACACTTAAAAAACGACAGGCCTGATGCCCAATACATCACCGTTATTACTTGTTGACCCAACAAATCTACTAGGGCTTCTACCACATTCCTTTACACCTGTACATAGTTATCCATCAGTCCAGGGGTGGCCATTCCCCTTTGAGCAGGAACAGGGATTACTGGTTTCCTCCATAAAACAGAAGCATTTTAGCCCAGTTCCCGCCCTCAGAGACACCCTTCTCACTTGCTCCATTCTTAGTGATTATCAAAACCACCAGCCTCTTTATTCACCCAGTAACCTTAGCCATACAACGGGTGCTAACATGATTCGCTTAACTGGAGGAGCAACTTAGCCCAAATAAGCATTAGCCCTACTATGGTTTAGATCATAGTTATTATTTTGATCTTACTATTGTTGAATTCCCAATCGCTTAAATTCATGCTTTTGTATTTACTAGTAAATTTACTTACGAGATAATGCATAATGAGGCGCCAAACTCATGCACATCATCTAGTAAACCCCAGGCCCTGACCACTCACCGGAAGCCTGCACTTACAAGAACCCTCCCTTGAAAGGGGTCTTGGCGCTTCCCCCGCCCCGTGACATGGCTACCTTGATGCTTCCTTCCACCAACTCCCTTTCAAAGGACCGTACCCTGTTCCCAGTCCCCCCTTGCCCCGGGACCTCCCTTTCCCCTCTCCCTTGGGAATGGGCCAGCTCACCTCTCAGAAGTTTGTTCTCCCCGGGGGTGAGAGCTCCCTCCCTCTCCTCTGGCTGCCTCCTCTTACCTCCTTTCTTCCTGCTGCCAGCTGTCCAAGTTTCCACTTCTGGCTTGTCCAGAAATCCACCTTCTTCAATGTCAGAGAAGCCCTCGGGACTGTTTTGCTTCGGCGTTTTCATGGAGTAGCTTTGCGGCCCTTTGCCAGCACGGGGTTCTCTGGGTCTTGGTGTCCTCATGTGTAATAAGAAGGGTCAGCCAGATGGGACCCATGTGGCTGAATGGTGTTCTGAGGCAGTCCCCCGAGATCTGTTTTACAAGGTGGGCTTTTCTGGCACTACTGTGCATGAGTAAAGTGTTTCAGGCCAAAAAAATAAAAAATAAAAAGGACTTCACACTCTTGAGCTCCAGGACCCCTCCTGCGCCTGCTCTCTGTAAATCAGCAGAGTTCGGAGTAGGATTTTTCCAGGACCTCTGCTCCTTTCTGCTTGTGGTCTGCATGAGCAAGAGCTCTTTGCTCCTCCAGCACGCGGGTTCCCGCTGTCAGCGGCAGGACTGGGGCCCCAGCAGGAATCATCCGGCCCACCTTCTAATCTCCTGACCATGTTTTCCACTCGGTGGGCTCTGTTGCTCCTTGCACACCAGCAAGGCATCCTCTCTTCTGTGGCCGCCCGAGTGCACGTACACAGGGGAGGTGAACATTTATCTCCTCCACTGTTGCAGAAGAAGAAACCGAGACACAGAGCCAGGGCCGGATGCAGTCTGCTGGTTCCTGTGTTCCTTTTATTGACTGCAAAGGGAACGCCCCTAAGTATCACTGATTTCCCCAGCTGGCATCCCACATAAGGGTTTTCACATGGGCCAAGAAAAGCTCTCCCAAATTGAAGATGCCAGAAAGATCTAAGCAAGTTAAGACACAGCTGAGGAGAGCAGGCCCCATTGGGATAAACATTCACCAGCTCGGGTGGGGAGATAATGTCTGAAATGAAACTCACCTGCTTGTCAAAAAGAGCGAGCTGGTGCTTTCTGCAGGCCAGGGGCTTGGAGGGAGACGGCTCCCTGCCCCATGAGGGTGAGGCGGCAGAGCATGCATTTCAGTGTCCAAAGCCTCACTTCCCCCCAACGCCAAGAGCAGCTTCCAGAGTCTGGGCAATGTCCTTATGGAATCAGACCTTGAGACGTCATGGGGACTCCACTGCCCCATCTTAAAATCCCTTCTGGAAAGTCAACTGCCTTCCTCAGCGATTCCCGCTTTGGGCCTTCTCTGGCCTGCCCTTTGCACAGATGTTCCCAGAGAGGAAGCCAAATCTCTCAGATGTGGCTTCAGCCGCTTCCTTCCCAAGGTCTGCAGGTGGAGCCAGCATCCCACCTGGTGCTGTGGGTCGCCATCCCGGAGAGCCAGGCCTGGGTCCTCCCTCCGCAGGGAGCTGCCCCAGAGCTTCCGTGGACGTCTCCTCCGGTTGGGCAGACCTGGCTCTCAGCTTCCCAGCACACCCCGAAGGTGATCCTGGGACTCTCACAGGAAAGATGGCCAGAGAGTGAGCTCGCTCAGCCTGAGGGAACACGGGGAGCACTTGCTGTAGACAGACATGCTGGGAACTGAGCAATGCAGTCGCATCTTGCCGTCTTGGAAAGGGCTCACTTGGAAGTGATGAAAGATACAGCTGCTTTCCCCACGTCCTTCCAGAGGACCGCGCTCCCCAGAGCCACCGTCAGACCTTCTCCCGCCCGCCCTGCACACCGCCTCCTGGAACGTGCGCGCATGGCCTCCCCTGATGCCACTGCTCGCTGACCCCCCTGATCGTCCTTCGGCAGATTTGGCCCCTTCCCTGCGGCCTCTCGCCCTCTCCCGCCAGGATCCCTCATCAGCCATGCTGACTTCAACAGCCATGTCAGCACGCTGGCCTCTCCATGCCTTGACCTCACATCAGCCAGCTGCTCACTGCCAGGATCATTCTCTAGACTTGGTCATGACAACTCCAACCCCTCGATAATTTCAGTATTAAGCATCCCACTCTCTAATTGGGATGAAAAAACACCAGTCTTGGTTGGACCTTAAGTTCCCACTGCTCTGAGCTGCTCTGACTGCCACAGAAGAGACACACACTGCCCAGCTCTGCTTTCCATTCACGACCATCAGTCACTGGTGGCCCCATCCATGTGGACACCGCCCTGTAAAGTTCCCTGTGGGCCCTCTGGCTCTCTTGGGACGACAGTTTCGTGCCCACTTTCTCCTCACACCTCCCGGCTCTGCCCCCGCTGCACTTGCCTTCTCAGTGCCCCGGGGCACGCCGCCTCCGTGGCATCCCCAGCGCGCTGCCTCCGCGGCCCTGTGTCTTCTGCCCCGACGTCTCCTCCACGTCTCTGTGTGCATCACTCTCTCGCTTAACTTGGATGTCAGTCCAAATGTCGCTTCCTCGGCATATCTGTTCCAGACTTCTCTTTCTGAAATAATGCCTCTGGCCACCATTACACTGTTCAGTTGTTTTCTTCGTAGTGTTCGTCTCTGCTGGAAATTACAGATTTGTGTGTTTTCTTGCTGGTGCTCCGTCTCCTCATCTAGAAGGTAAGCTGCCCAAGGGAAGGACCTCTGTCTGTCTCTGTCACTTTTGCACTCTGAGCATCTGAATGTGCTTGGTGTGTAGTGATCAAAAGTATTTGCAAACAAGTGAATGAATTAATAAATGCTGCTTGTCTGAAGAGAAGAAAACTCTGGTTTTTTAAAAGCTTATTTATTTATTTTGAGCGAGAGAGAGAGAAAACAGGAGAGGGGCAGAGAGAGAGAGAGAGGGAGAGAGAATCCCAAGCAGCCTACATGCTGTGAGCACAGAGCCTGATGCGAGACTTGAACTCATGAACCTTGAGTTCATGACCTGAGCTGAAACCAAGAATTGGACACTTCAGTGACTGAGCCACCCAGGTGTCCCTGTTTCCTTTTTTTTTTTATGTCATTTATTTATGTTTGAGAGACAGAGAGAGACTGTGAGCAGGGGAGGGGCAGAGAGAGAGGGAGACACAGAATCTGAAGCAGGCTCCAGGCTCTGAGCTGTCAGCACAGAGCCTGATGCAGGGCTTGAACCCACAAATGGTGAGATCATGACCTGAGCTGAAGTTGGACACTTAACCAACTGAGCCACCCAGGCGCCCGTTTTTTTTTTAATGTAACCTTTAATTCAGCCTTCCCAGGAATAGATTTTTTCCTTTCTTCAATTAGTGAGTTTTTATTTATAAAGCTGATATTACGCATAATTATGGCCTATTCTGAGGGCTTTAATTTAATATTCATTAGTAACCCTAGGAACACTGGAGAATTGAAAACATGGCCTGTATCTCTAAGAATGTGCCTGATGGGGAACCCTCATCCGTACACACATCCTCTTTTACTATGGCTGTATCGATCTTTAGTTCACTTACGCTTTATGTTTTAAATGGGTACTTTTCTCTGATATCTTCCAGTTCTTGGGTATTAAGAGAAATGGGTTTGATTACAAAGAGAATAAAGAAGGAAGGGTGGACTTTTTCATTTGAGTGATAGTCAAAGGTTGGATGAAATAAAAACTCCTACTACAACTCTCGAGCTGGTAATGGGAAGTCAGGTCTGCTAAAGCTCTATGAAGGTGTACAATTATTTCCAGGACGCTTTGTCCCCTCTTTCACTCCTTCTGGTTGGAGTCATAAACGGCACAGCCGACTAGGCAGGAATATCTGAGGTAAGAGCTGATTGTTCACTTCTGTCTACAGACCAGTGAGATGCAGCATCCGATAGACACGCGCCGAGCCTACAGCAGAGCGTTCTCTGTCTTCTAACTGGTGAGGTCTCCTAGCTGAGCCGGCAGAAGCCAGTCAGGAGCGCCAGGGCCCCGGGGGCCACGGAGAGCTTGTCACCATAGTTCGCCAGGGTTGGGAGACTCTGCACAGAGAGCATGGTCGAGCTGACTGCCTAGGAGGCTGTACAGGCTGTGGCTGGTACTTCCCCTAAGTTTCCTGGACTGTAGAACCACGCAGGCTCCCGCACAGCTCCGCCCCGCCAAGCTCTCAGCGGCTAAGCAACCAGTTACTTGATGGCTTGTAGCAGAACTCGCACCTGGCGGTCCCAGGCCTGTGCAGAGCGCACATGGCTGGCGGCTTCCCTTAGACCTGTTCTTCCTTGCTTCTCTTACACACCCTCCCTCCATCCGGTGCGGGGGGGGGGGGGGGGGGGGGGGGATGACAAAGCACACCGTTCTGGCTTTCAAGGAACTCCAATCAGGTAGAGGAAGTAGGCGGGGTTCTACTCTAGCATGATATTTGTCATTTCACTTTATATGGTTAGATTATATGTACTCTGTACACCAGTTCAAGTCTTTTTTTTTTAACTATACAGTGTGTGAATAAAGGAAACTATAAGTTCCTAAGTTTGATTTCTTAACGCCTTCTTTCTGAATGTGAGCACTGCTCTCTTTGCTGCCTGAGGCTCCCTCCATTTCCCACCTGTCCCACAAGCTGTGACTTTGCTAATTCTCTATTCGAGAACTTTCAGTGGTTCTCCTTTGTCCATAGAATTGAGTAAAATCCTCCCAACCTGGCACTAAAGGATTTCAAAATTATCATCCCTCTGACTTTTTCAGGAAATTTCTCTCCTATGTCTCCTTGACCTCACTTACTAGTTTAGCCTATATCAGTGTGATAATTAATTCCAAAGCGCTCTTCAAATCTCTGATCTTTGCCCACAAAGGTCTACCTTGATAACAATGAGAAACAGAAATGCAAATTCCTCTTCGACAAAGTTAGAGGACTTTTATGTCTCAAAATCACGAAATACGATGTAGAGCTGTCTGTGCAACGGCAATCAAACGAATATGAGAGGCTCCTGAGAGTGCTGGGCGTCGCAGTGGGGTAGCTAGCGACTCCCCTCCCCACCATTAACAGGTGAAGGCAAACATCACAAGTAGGAACGGTGCCTTTTGCAAGGCTGGCACAAGTCCTAAACAAAACCAGTAATACATGGCTCTCCAAAAGTTGGTGACCATTCTGAGGGGCAAGAGTGAAAACCTGTTTACCAATGAGTATAAGCAAGTGCTCGACAGCGGGAGTTACTACGGACCTGATTTGTCTCCAAGACACCGCAAGGGAAGAAGGACCAAATGTGGAATCGCATGTTTAAGCCATATTTACACGGTCCATCTGAAGAACCCTGTAGGTGGTTGTCTTGGGAGAAGGAAAGTCTAAAACTCATGCACCTAAACTCATGTCATAGGAGAGTTCCCGGTATCGTCTGGAACCCAGGCCTGACCTCTCCCCACGCACAACACCAAAAAGTGTCTTGCCCATCAAGTACTCACCTTCTCCAAAGAAGGGTCATATTTAAAATGTCTGTAGAAGACACTTCTCCAAAGAGGACATCCAGATGGCCTACAGGCACATGAAACAATGCTCAGCATCACTCATCATCAGGGAAATCAAATCAAAACCACAATGAGATACCACCTCACTCCAGTCAGAGTGGCTAAAATGAACAAATCAAGAGACTATAGATGCTGGCGAGGGTGTGGAGAGACGGGCACCCTCCTACACTGTTGGTGGGAATGTAAACTGGGGCAGCCGCTCTGGAAAACAGTGTGGAGGTTCCTCAAAAAACTATCCATAGAACTCCCCTATGACCCAGCAATAGC
>NC_043705.1:50896848-50909543 GCF_006229205.1 Suricata suricatta
AAACCTAATGGAGGACCAGGGGGAGGGGAAGAGGGAAAGAGAGTTGGGGAGAGAGAGGGACGCAAAACTTGAGAGACTATTGAATGCTGAAAATGAACTGAGGGTTGAAGGGGAAGGGGGAGGGGGAAAAGAGGTGGTGGTGATGGAGGAGGGCACTTGTGGGGAAGAGCACTGGGTGTTGTATGGAAAACAATTTGACAATAAACTATTAAAAATAAATAAATAAAATGTCTGTAGAGTAACAGTTAAGCAAAAAGGAGAAAACACAAAAGACTGAGAAACGTGACAGGAAAAACAAATAGCAGATGAAGTATATCCACCAGAAATATCTTTCCATGCAACAGATGAAAAATGAGACCAAATATAAAATCATAAATTTAAAAATATCATAAAGTAATTACCGCCATAAAACAAGAGCCTAATGAAGACCAGGAAGAGCTCGTGATAAGGCTAGGAAGGAAGTAGGAAATGAAAGATGAGCTCACAAAGCTAAAGAGAGAAGGGGAATGAGGCATTGAAGGGGATGCTAAGGTCCTTCATGAGCAACTAGGGACAAATACAATGAGCTTACTGTTCATGTCCTAGGTCAGTCATGCAAATTTACACCTAGGGTCAGCCTGATGAAGCCTGGGACGCTTGGCTTGCTTCACTTGGATCCGGGCCTGGCGTGTCCATGTCTTCTGTCTTTTATCTTTAGAAGCTTTTGTCCAGTTCCACTAGGATGGCTCTGTCCTGTTGGTTGACTGATTGCCCAGTGTCTCTTCCATCTTTAATTCTGACACAGGACATCTTATCATTAGGTTTTATTTCCATCCCAGCATCCCATCCCATCCCATCCCATCATTCAGCAGGTATTTACTGAGCACCTACCGTGGGCCCGTGAGGCACTCTGCCAGGCACTAGAGTCACAGCAGTCAGCAAATACCTGCTGGCATATCCCTGCTTTTGTAATAAGGGACACAAATCCTTAAAACAAATAAATACAGAACTGTGCTGTGAAGATGGTGCTGATATAGTAACATTTTATTTTATTTTAAAGAAAGAAGCTGTTAAGTTACTGGTGCTTCTCAGTTTAAGAGGAGTAAGCAAATCACCTAGGGGCAGATCTTCATTCTGGAAGAATCTTCCTGAGATCTTAGTCAGCTATAAACCAAATGGCCAGAGGGTACCCTCTGCCTGGGAGAAGGTGTCGCAGGAACTTGGCTTCCCCCTAGGCCTCAGGAATGCAGAACCTGAGGGCTCTGGGAAGACCCTTCCAGCATGAAGACCAAGGACACATTCTTTCCACACCCGCAAACAACAGCTCTGTCGAGAGTAACCTCTGAAATGATTTGTAAAAACGATGTACCCTCTTGTTCATTTGCAAGTTGACATGTAAAACAAATAAAAAATAAACTAAAAAAATTAAGTTGTCATTGAAAATGTCCATCGTAAATATAGATAGAAAGACGTGGTATTTGTGGCATGTACAAGTATTGACATTTAAAAATAAAACGTGTCATTGTTAAAGATGCCTAATGGAGTATAAACACATCAGCGGTTTGACACTCATTGCTAAATGGTCATACTTTACTTTAAAATTCTGTAGCTGGGGACTCCTGGGAGGCTCAGTCAGTTGGGCATCTGACCTCGGCTCAGGTCATGATCTCCCTGTTTGTGGGTTCGAGCCCTGTGTCAGGCTCTGTGCACAGAGCCTGGAGCCTGTTTTGGATTCTGTGTCTCCTCTCCCATGCTCATGCTCTGTCTCTCAGTAATAAATAAATGTTAAAAATTTTTATAAAAAATAAAATAAAATTCTATAGCCGAAGTGTGATGTTGTGCTACTTAGGTCAAACCAAAACCAGTTCAGCTGGGATTCCAAGACCACAGAGCCTGGGAAGTGAGCTAAGGTCATAAAGGCCCCAGGCCAAGGGCTGCCACAGGTGCTGCAATCCGTCCCCGGGTCTGCGGCGAAAGTCGTGGCCTGTTACCGGGCACACCGAATGCAGCGCAGGCTTTTCTGGAGGGTATTGGAGGTACTTAAGACATGTGGGTTGGCTAAAAGATTTTAAAGGAACTATCCCTTGGCCCCACAGTAACTCAGGGCGAGGTTAACTTACCGTTGGGAGCGCGCCCGAGGCCCATCTCACCCGCTGGCTCTGGCAGGTCAGGACTCCAGTCAAGCCACGGGCCTCAAGCTCACAGCACAGGGCAGCCGTCTTAGCCGCTTTGTGCCTGTGTGTTAATAAATGTTAATAAAGGTCTGTGTGTCCAGCAAAGCTGACGTGAGGGGTTTGAGACGTCAGTGATGCTGTGTGGGAGCAGCTAGCCTTCGGGTAATTCAGACGTCTTTCGTAGCTACTGAAAGCAGTATGGGCCGTGTCATAGGACTAAGCTGCCTTAGCTTAGTTCAGGACATAACCATAACCTGTTATTTAATTTTATTTATTCAGAGAGAGAGGAGGGAGAGAAAGCAGGCAAGAGAGGGGAGAGAGAGAATCCCAAGCAGGATCCACAGTGTAAGCACAGAGCCCAATGAGGAGCTGAACTCATGAACTGCTCGATCATGACCTGAGCAGAAACCAAGAGTCAGATGCTCACCTGACTGAGCTGCCCAGGAACGCCAACCATAATCTATTTAAAATTATCCAGCTTAAAAAATTTTTTTAAACGTTTATTTATTTTTGAGAGAGACAGAGCATGAGTCAGGGAGGGGCAGAGAGGGGGGGAGGGAGGTGAGACACAGAATCAGAAGCAGGCTCCAGGCTCTGAGCTGTCAGCACAGAGCTTGACATGGGGCTCAAACTCACCCACCATGAGATCATAACCTAAGCCAAAGTTGGATGTTTAACTGACTGAATCACTCAGGCGCCCCTAAAATTAGCCAGCTTTTAAAAAATGTTAATACATTTTACATGTTTTTATTATAAATTTTTAATTCCACATACTTCCCCCATAGAATTTTATCCCTAGTGTAATATTTTTATGCAAGAGTATTTATTAATCATGTTATTTCTTTGAGATACATATATTTTGCTTTACAAGAAAATATACACATTTTTTTTTAGTTTTCTATAAGCATTAAAATGATTTTGGATTGGATTATCAGCACAATTATTATTAGCACTAATTGATCAGTTATGACTATATTAGAAGCACTGGTAATCATTAAATACAAAAGCAAACTGTTGCTAGAAATAATAGCTCTACCTTGAATCTGACAGAGTTTGAAGGAGGGGGTTGTGCTGCCAAAAAGTGTGAGAGAGTGGTCCAGAGGGAGAGAATTTGAACTATTATGAAAAGAGCCCATGTGGCCCCAGTGGACCATGAACTGAGCAAGGTGATAACATCCTGTCACGTGCCTGGGGTAAGAAGACCTGAGCGCAGAGCATCCGGAAGCCTCCTGCTTAGATCCGTCTCAGCATTGTCCTTGTCCAGGTTAACTGGGCATGCCCAGAGAGTGGATGACAAGGTCAATTCCTCAGTGTGGGATGAGCAAACTACAAATTTGGCTGCCTCCTATTTTTGTGTGGCTCATGAACTAAACACGATCCTTTTTTAAGAGAGTGTGAGCAGGGGAGAGGAATGGAGGGTGGGGAAGAGGGAGGGAGGGAGAGAGGGGGAGGAGGAAAGAGAGAAGGAGAGAGGGAGAGAGGGGGAAGGGGGGGAGAGAGAGAGAGAGAGAGAAAGAGAGAGAGAGCGAGAGAGGGAGAGAGCGCGCATCTTAAGCAGGCTCCACTCAGGGCACAATTCCACGACCCTGGGATCGTGACCTGAGCCCAAATTGAAAGTCAGATGCTCAACCGACTGAGCCACCCAAGCACCCTGATTTTTAACTTTAAATTGTTGAAAAAAAATTTAAAGAATACTTCGTGGCACATGAAAAGTGTACGATATTGAATTTCAGTGTCCTGAGTAAAGCTGTATGGGAACATAGCGACGCTCATTTGTGTATATATTATCTGGGTCCGAGGCTGCGCACCTGGCTGTGACAGCAGAGCTGAGCGGTTGGAAGAGAGACCAAATGTCCCACAAGCCTAAACTTCTTACTCCCTGGCTCTTTCACCAACTGCCTTTTAAGCCTTTGAAGGGTAGCAGAATATGACACCCCAAAATGCGCCTCTTTGGCAAATCAGTTCTTTAGAGCTGTAGGCACTTGAAAAAGGCAAACGCAGAGAGGCTTTCTCTGAGCCCCCCTGTCTGCCTGAAGACGGGTTCTCCGAAAGGAACCCAATTGTCATAAATCTCCCTGGGGCGGAGTCTCATCAACCAGGGAAGATTGACTCTTATCACAGGACAGCAGGTTGGAAGGTGACACAGAAGTTGTCAGCACCCAGACTTTGTCACAAAATATTACACCTTTCTTCTCTTCATCTGTCCTAAAAGTCATTTACTCTCCCCAAGAGGCTGCCATCATTCTTTTCTTTTTTAATGTTTTATTTATTTTTGATACAGAGAGAGACAGAGCATGAGAGGGGGAGGGGTAGAGAGACAAGGAGACACAGAACTGGAAGCAGGCTCCAGGCTCCGAACTAGCTGTCAGCACAGAGCCTGACGCGGGGCTCGAACCCACAAACGTGAGATCTGACCTGAGCTGAAGCCGGAGGCTTAACCGACTGAGCCACCCAGGCGCCGCTAGGCTGCCATCATTCTTGTTTCCCCGTGAAGATGGTATTAAGCCTGAATTTTAGGGCACCTTGGGGAGTGACTCATTCTCCCGCATCTCCCTGCTATACATGGCATGTTAGTTGACTTGTTTCTCTCTGGTTAGTTGGTCTCTTATTGCAAGTTCTCAGACGATAATTCAAAGAGTAGAGAGAAAATTAGCTTTCCTCTCCTATGCCTTGGTGATGGATGAAGGTGGTTCTGACTTAACCTTTGGCAAGAAGTGTGGAGAGCCCTCAAGAAAGACGTCACTATACAGGGGAGCCTAGAATGGTGACTTAGGCCCGATGTCAGGGCAAAGTCCCTGTGACAGGAGAACAGGCTTGGGCCCAGCAGGAGGCTGGGACTTAAAGCTGCGACTGGGCCTAGAAGCCATGATGCTTTAGGAGCCACACCCTTGAGAGCAAATGAAAGAGGCTGTATCCCCGGCCCCTGAGCTCGTGGTCATGGTAGGGGGCACATCTGGCCAAGGGTAATTTGTCCATGAAGAAGCAGGCTGGCCAGGCAGGGACTGTGACCATCAGTGGCACCCCCAGAGCGGAGGTCAGGGCTTCCTGGGCTGTGGGCCACCTGCTGACAGTCTTGCAGAAAGGGAAGCGAGTCTAGGAGCAAAATGGGGTTGGGTAGCTGAGGGCCCTTCAGTTTTGGGACACTGATTTATGCAGACAGTGGTTGATTCTGGGGCTGTGTCTCTTACGGGCAGCGTGCAGCCACAGAGGTCCTGGCTTAGAAAGGTGCTGGCAGGAGGTATGGGCTGAGATGGACGGGCATGGAAGGCCTGGATGTCCCCAGGGTCATTCCTGTGTGATTTAAGGTGCCCAGGATGAAGGCAGGATTTGAAATGGGAGGGGCCTGAGCAGCAGGTGTCAAAACCTGAGCTGGACAGTGGGAGGCCTGGGCGGTCCGGGGCGACAGCAACAAGAAGGGAAAAGGGATCGCAGAGGTTTAAACAGCCAAGGTTGGAGGAGGGGTGGTCCCAAAGGGATAATAAACTATGCTTGTGACACGCGCCCTGAACGAAAAATACCAGGTGATCTGAAAATAACAAGGGGGTGTGGGGAGTCGGGGCTGACTTAGATGTCGGGTCTATCCGGGGAAATGGTATTTAATTGGAGAATTAAAAGATGAGTGGGAGTTTGTGAGCTTGCCCTTGAGTGACTCAAAGCGACGTGGGAAAAGAGCCCTAGCTACATCCGGTGGGCGGTGAAAAAGGGTGCTGTGGGCGGAGCTTCAGGCGCACTTAGAAGAGGGGAGAGACCTGGGGCTTGGAATCCAGTCTCTGCTTCCCTGGGAGCTAAGGTCGGAGCGGCTCACTCCCTCTCTTTGAATGTGTAAAATGAGGAACAACACTTATGTCATTGGCTTGTTATGAAGTGCAGATGAGTAAGATGTGTGCGTCACTGCAAATACTGAGTCTGTTTTATGTGGGAGTTAGCGATTATTATTTAGGAGAAATTATTTCTTCGGGGATGGCGTCCAAGCCTGCATTACAGCAGGTCTTTCTCTCTGGATTCATTTAATCTTTTCAGTAACCCAGTGAGATAGGTTAACAAGAAAAAAAAAAAAAAAAGAACCCAAAGAGCAATTTTCTTTTCCTTCTTTCTGAATCAACACCAACTTGAGCCCTGGTCTTACCTGCATTCTGCGGCTACAACAAAGGGCCTTTTGTTAAAATCTGGGGCACTTAGGAGGTGGCTTCCTGCCAAACTGCCTTTTAATCTCTCAGATGCCCAGCTCTCAGGTGTTCAGGTTCTTACTGCTTCAGTT
The DNA here is from genome assembly GCF_006229205.1 of Suricata suricatta. Taxonomy (NCBI): domain Eukaryota; kingdom Metazoa; phylum Chordata; class Mammalia; order Carnivora; family Herpestidae; genus Suricata; species Suricata suricatta. The sequence continues at coordinate 50,903,260 of NC_043705.1, forward strand.
TTTAGGCCACAGTTGCTGTGGGAGAAGCCAAGGGTTCGAGTGTGTGACTGAGGGACCACCAGGGAGGCAGCACCTCGCCCTGGGGGCTGCAGCTAGGGGCTGGGTCCTCACAGCGGGCACCTCAGCGCCCGATGGCCTGCTCCCAGTCTGGGTGGAGCCATTCTGAGAGCCATCTCCGTGTGTCTCAGACAAGCATTCACACCTGGTCCTAAAATAGGCGAGAGACCCATATGGATGACGGCTGGCATTTATACCATGCCATCCAGAACCACCAGCTGTTGGAATCAGGTGGACAGACAGCCACCCTTTTCTTTTTTCTTTCCTTTTCTCATTTATTTTCACATTTACTTCACCTGGTCATATTTTTGGACTGAATTGACTCCTTTTTGGATCATCAAGGGCAACCAGGAAATGGGGGGCCAGAATGGAGGGTGCAGTGGTGGGGCTGAGACGTGCAGGTGGACCCAGGAGAGGACAGCGGTTGGAACCCTAGACCCTGGCCATCAACTGGCTGGGGGAGCAGCCTGCAGGGTCCCCAGATATCCCTCCAGGGACGCCAGCAGCAGCAAGGCCCCTTCCAGAAGTTTTGGTGGCTGGAGGTAGGGGGGGTGGCGGTGATTGAGCAGAGGCAGAACAGGGCAGACCACACAAGAGGGCCGTCTGGACTGCTCGTTTTTGAGATCATGTGATCCATACCTTTAAGGACCCCTAGAAATAACTGGGAAATGTGCTATAGTTGAGTTGGCAGCGGCTCAGACCATTGCAACTGAGCAATAGAAGTCAACACGATTCATTTTGCTCTCTGTGACCATCGTGATTCCTGTCCTCACCCATCCCTTGACCTTCTCTAGGGACTGGTCCGATCGGCCTTGCTGAAGATTACGGCCAGGGAGGAAGCACAGATGGAAGATAAGGAGGTGACTAGCCAGAAATACATTGTTGGTGGCCTGTCATGTGCCAGAAATTTATTCTTCAAGACATCCTCTGAGGCAAATCTGCTCATTCCTATGTTACAGATGAGGACACAGGCATAGAAAAGTTGTTTACCTGCCCAAGGTCACACGGCTCCTATGTGGCAAAGCCAAGATCAAAACTGTGGTCCACGCGTGCCCTTTTATGTGCTGGGGAGAAATACTTTGTTCTTTGGAACCCAGTCAGCACGAGGTGTTTGACCGAGGCGAGGCAAACCGCCAGGAGACAGCCACATTTCCAGAAACCTCTTGCTGTTGCCGTGCTGGTCTGATCTCCAGCTGCCTGCCCGCATGCGGCCACCACTGTCGAAGTGCCCTCTCTCCCTGGCCAGGTGGGGGCCAAGGCCACCACAAATCCTCACTTGCTCTGTCTGAAACTACCCCTTGAATTCTGTCGCCCCTGCTCCGGCTCGCTGTGTTCCAGACAAGCTGTTACTGTGCGTGCAAAATCAACAGTGCCATTCCAGCCAATAAAATGACTCTGCAAAAGATTAGTCTTTGCACTGGGGATCAGCTAAGGGGCCAAATAAAAACCCTCAACTCGAGCCCATGAGCCCACCAAGTCAGTAAAACCTACCCAGGTATATCTATCTGTCAGACCTATTCTAAATCCCACATAGGGGCTCAGAGGAAGGACAGGACCCGGGAACTTCGGCCTCCTCTGACCATGACCGTGGCAGCTGCATGACACCCACCTAGGTTCACAGGCGTCGCTAGGAGTGCTGGGAGCACTCGTTGAAATAGGGACCCAAGACCAAGCACTCCTGCCTCAGCAGAGTCTCGGGAAATGTCAGGAATTGGAAAGAGAAACGCATGCTTCAGGCTGCTGAGGTTAATTTGGGGTGGAACCAGAGAGAGACCAACAGAGAAGACAGTAACTAGAAGGGGCCCACGTGGTTACTTCCCTGTCCTTCCGCACCCTTGCAAAGCCTGAAGTTCTGGAAGCCAATCCACACCACTGGCACCGAGCCGCCTCACAGTGTGGCAGCGCTCCGGGGAGTGGCCCTCGGCCTGTCCTGGGGGCATGGAGGATACCCGTTCGTCAGGCCCTGCTCTGAGAACAGAGCAGCAGAAGGTGGCACTAGCAGAAACTCCCCCCTCCTGGCTACGCTGGCTGCCCACTGCCCCTGGAGACACTGGAGCCCCCTGCAGCAGTTAGCCTGGGGCTCAGTGCCTGCTTGGGGCCACGCTGACCGCCACCGGGCAGGTGCAGCCACGTGTGCATGTGTAAGAGGGACCCCAGCCTTCCTGATTTAATCAACAGACCCTACATGGCACAGGAAACTATTCCTCCCGGAATTCTGCAACTCCAAGCCTGCATGTCCTATTGCCTACTCAGATTCTCCACTCAGATGCCTGGTGTGCACCTCAAAGTTAACATGCGCCAAAGCGTCCCTCTCAAACTGGTCTTGGCTTCATTCCTCGCCGTCTTTTTTTTTTTTTTTTTTTTTTTTTAGTATTTATTTATTTTTGTGTGTGTGTGAGAGAGAGAGAGAGTGCAAGAGGGGTAAGGGCATAGAGAGAGGGAGAATCTGAAAAGGCTCTAGGCTCTGAGCTGTCAGCACAGAGCCCTATGAAAGGCCCAAACCCACAAACCATAAGATCAAGACCTGAGCCAAAGTTGGTCACTCAGCTGACTTAACAACCTAGGTGCCCCCATTCTTTCCCATCTTGGGGCAATGCTAGAACCATCCTTCTGGTTCCTCAGGCCCAAATGCTTAAAGTCAAAACCCACATCCAGTCTAAGGAAAGTCCTCTTGACTCTCTCTTCCTGACATGTACAGGGTCCAATTGCCTTATCACCTCCAAACACAACCCACAGTCATTTCTCTCCTGGGTTATTATATTGGCCTCCGAAATGTCTCCCTTCTGCTCTTCCTGAGTCTGAGGAGGATCTCAGATTACTCTCATCTGGACACCACCATTTCCTTAAAATAGAAAAACAAGCAAGTCAGACTACAATACACTCACAGCTACAAAGGCTTCCAAAGACGTCTCATCTCACTCAGAGCACCACAAAGCTCTTCACAATCTGGTGCATGTGACCGCCCCCCAACACCTTTCCTCTCTGACTTCCTCTCCTATTCCTCATCCCCTTGCTTACCTAGTCACCCTCTTACTCTCACCTCTTGTTCTTCCTTGAATACGCCATACTGCTTCTGCCTCAGGGCCTTTGCACCTGCTCTTTCCTTTGGCTAAAGTGAGCTTTCCTTCTTTGCCAAAATATTACTAACATTCCCTGTGACAGTTTTACAGTACGTTCACAGGGTCTTTGGTACCCACCCCATTCGAGAGGTAGAGCCTTTCCCTCCCTTTGACTTAGTGACCCAACTCTAAGGAACAAAATAAAGCAGAGTGACAGTGTGGGACTTCAGAGACTACATCCTGAAGGAAGCCTCCTGCCCAGAGTCAGGGGAGTGAGCCACCCTGGAGGCAGATCCTTCAGCCCCAGTCAGGGCTTCGGGTGACATGGCCCCAACCACCAGCTTGACGACAACCTCACGCCAGGTCCACCCCCCCACCCCCACCTCCTTCATCTGTTCTGAAATTCCTGCCCCTCAGAAACAGTGAGATAACAGATCTTAGTTGTTTTAAGCTTTTAAGTTTTGGGTAATTTGTAATGCGAGAATAGATCCCCAATATGCTTGTTTTCTCATTCTCTTCAAGTTTCTGCCGCGGGGTCACCTTCTCGGAGCCACCTTCCTTACCCACCCTGCCGAAAGCGGAATCTCCCCAGCCTCCTTCTGTGATGTCTTGGTGTCCACAGCACTTACTGTCCGCTAATACTCCGGAAAGGATAGCGTACATGTCTTTTTTTTTTTTAATCATCTTTCTCCTTATTAAAATAGAAGTTCCTGGAGGGCATAGCATTTTGTGTCTTATTTATTGGCGTATGGTCAGTACTCACAAAATATATGCTGCATGAACGAATGAATTCACTTGCTGAATTCAAGATTCACCCATTTTTAATAGCTTGTGTTGCTGCTGCTATTCTACGGATTCTCTGGTCTTATCTCTTCTCACTACCACACAAGCTGGAAAAGGCCACTTGGTTTATACACAGGAAGCAGGTGACCCAGCCTCTTTCCTAAAAGTAGATCTGCTACAAAATGAGCACCTTGGAGGCTGGCGGTCATGTCTTTCCTACTTGACCGCTGATCGGTTTCTAAGGATTTTAACCTAGTCAATCAGGCTCCAAAAGACAAACAGTCCAAACAGGAGCTATATCCCAAGTGGAGGCTAATCTGATTGTCCTTGGTGCCAGAACATTCGAGTCCGTCATGTGTGGCCAGCCTGCAGTCATGTGGCACCAGGGGGCAGCTGTGTCAACAGGGCCCCTGCAGTTCCGCACACGACGTGGCCAGAGATTGAGTTTCAACCACAGGAGGAAAGCATGAGTAGGGAGAGGAGATGGAAACCCTCTTGTACAACAAAGAGCTGTTAGCAGGCCTGAGTCTGGAGAGCACTTTCTCTATTCAGGGCCTGCGTTCTTAGAAAGCTTGGTGTCCACTGCTGCTGTGAAATCACCCCTGCTGGCTCTCTGTTTGTCAGGTAGGTGTCCTCTGAGGTGTCTCTACCTCGCAAATATCCTGACACTTTGACCAGGATCTCCACCCGGGACACGGATTGCTGCAATGTCCTTGGGATCCAGTGTCTGTATGGCTACAATGATTAAAAACCCACATAATAAAAGCCATATTCAGAGTTCATGGCACTGTGTGTCCTCTGGGTGACAGGTGTATCTAGGAGGAATGGTAAGGACCCTGCTCCACACAAGTCAGCTGGGGAGGCCAATTTGCCTTTGGGCGTTGGTTTCCGCAACTGAAAATGACCTGGGTTTCAGGCCCCCATCCTCTTTGGCTGCAGCCATCTCTGAGTTGCTGGAGGCACACTGAAGAAGCGGAGGCTCTAGGTGGAGTGGGTCCCGCAGAGCCTGGCACAGAGCAAGGGGTGGTGATGTCAGTATTATTCATTACAGTGAGAATCAGTGATCTTCAGTCAGGGCAGAGATTCTCGGGGGACGAGGCACTCTGGCTGTGAGAAAGGCCACATTTGGCCACTGGGACAATTGCCCCCAGCAAATCCCAACTCTGGAACTTAACCAGTATGGCTCCCTCACCAAGCCTGGCGTCGCAGACCCAGGGGTCTGGCACTCAAAGCCCAGGGAAGTGCCCTTCCCTTAGCCCCCGCCCCCTTCTTTGAGAGCCACCTTCTCATCCCTGCGAATCAGCTAAGCCTAGTGAGACCTATGAGAACAACTTGCTGTATTAGATATGCAGAGTGCTCACACTTCAAAAAGCTTAGAGCAATTGGCACTAACTCCCAACTGGGTTTCAAGCGAAGGGGCCAGGAAGGTGGGGGAAGTGGTGGGCATGGGGAAAGTCCCCAGGCCCCCCTCACTGTTGTACTTGGGCTGAGCCCTTGGTTCACCTTCCACAGCGCCCTGACCTCTGGTGTGGAAACTGGCGCGGTTGGGTCCGTGTCACGTGTCCCGGGGCAGGTTACAAATAGCATGGGGATTAGCAAACCCATCCCGAAACTGCTGTTTCAAGGGCAGGGAAAGTTACCAGTTTAATTCCAGCAGACTATTAACAAGAGAGAAACCGAAAAAGGGTTCTCTGGTAAGGCGGACTGGGAGGACACTTGTGAGTGCCGAAGGGACCAAGCTGACCTGCCCAGGGCCTGCTTCAGTCTTGGAGCTAGGACCTCCTGCCTGGATGGCTCAGGTACGGAGGACCCTTGTCTCACATTCTAATAGAGCGCAAGTTTCAGTGACTTGGTGTCTCTATAACCCTTTCCTGGTAGGGGAGCTCGCAGCGAGGGACTTGCTCCAGTGACTCCCGTCAAGGTCTTGCACGACACCAGTGCTAGACGGCGTCGTGGCCGAAAGCGCGGCCTCAGGAACACTGGGGCCCCGTGCTGCCTGGGCCACGGCCGCAGAGGAGAGGGCAGCGGGCAACTCCCCTTCCCACGTCTCCCGGTGCCCAACTCCGGGCCGGGGCCGCCGAAGGGAACCGGCTCCCTTCCTCCTCCCGGGATCTCGGCCCGCGCAGCACGCAGTTCGGACAGCCAGGAGGAGAACCTCAACGTGCCGCCCCCTACCTCCCACGGCTGCCGGCCAGGGCGGTGGCGGGGGTGCCCATTTTTCCTGGATTCCTTGCGCGCACGGTCACGGGCGCAGAAGCGGCCAAATCTGCCGGCCCTGGGCTCCGAGGCCGCCCCCCATTCTCCGCGGCCGCGCCGGGTGCGCCTCCGGCCCCGAAGGGCAGCACCCGGCGGCGGCCAGCTCCCGCCAGTCGGCCCTGCCCCGCC
>NC_043705.1:50909643-50934454 GCF_006229205.1 Suricata suricatta
CCTCCCCGAGCGCGGACCCCGAGGCCCGGGCCAGGCTCCCGGACGCGCCCCGGCGCAGGCAGCGCGCACGCCGGACGCAGCTTCAGGTAAGCGGCTCTGGCCCCCGCGCTTCTCCGCACTCCCGCGCGGGGTCTGGCGCTGCGCTTTGGTGGCCGAGCCTTGGGGCGAGATGCGGCGCCAGCGCGGGAGACCCCGAGCTAAACCTGCAAGGCTGGGATCCACAAGCTGAACCGCTCCGGGCTGTTCTTGGGCTCCAGCGCCCTGAAACCCACGGAACAGTTCCCTGTAAAAGACTTCTGGCTGTCTTTGCCAGGCTCCCCGAATGCACCAGAGCTTGAGGCTTGGTGAAATGCTGTTGATTTGGAAATGTCCTTTGGAAAGTAGTGTTGGGGCGGTGGATTTGGCTTTGGAGAAATTAAATGTACGTTGGTGTTTTAAAAAGGTTTAATTTTCTATTAGTGTAGATGTTTTTGTGTCCGTTTGTGAACGTCTCATGTATATGAGACAAACTGACTACCCACATGCTATTTTGGATGAGGGATTAATACATATGGCAGGTGCTTAGTCCACAAGTCCATGGAAAAGAGGTACAAATCCAGTTGTAGGCTTCTATTTACTAGTATTTGGGAATTTGCCGTAAGTCATTTGAAGGTATCAGGAATTCAATGAATTCCCGATAGGACTTTGTAGCAGAGAATCATCCTTATCTCTGGAACCAGATTACATGATCCGGATTTTTTTTTTTAATTAGTGCAATCCTATCTTTAAGTGTTTGTCTCAGTTTATTGGCATCTTCATAAATATAGTTTGTCTAGATTTAAAATGGAAGCTTATTTCCCTCCTATATTTCCTTCTTGCCCCAACTTCCTTCTGATTTCAGTGCACTTTTTCCTGGAAAAGTACTTCCTAGTAAAAGACCAGCTATTTGCTTTCGTTACCTAAACTGACCCCCTCTTGGACCTGATTTGGATTTGTCAAGATGGCCTTGGCTTTAGAGCCTCAATCTGGACCTCCTTCATGTGATCGTGGCTACAAAGGGCAGCAAATATTTTAAGTCCTCTTTCTTTGAGCAAGTAAAAAGGGTGGTCACATTTAGGTTGTCTTTTCCAGTGCCTCAACTTAAAGGGTCCTGGTAAAATATTCCACTCAGTAGAGTAAGACGAGATAATGAGATGACCAAGTCAACGTGCATCAAATTGACACCTTTTAAAGAACTGCTTAGGGTACACATCATACATGACAATGTAAGTACAGCGCTTGGTGATCCTGTGGAAGGCACTCTCGCACTTGATTTCACTTACACGCTACTTCCAAAGTCAAGTTCTCTTGCTGTTTAGTGCTCTCTACCTGGTGGTTTTATTGGCTGCTTATTTTGAACAGACCCTAAACCTTTTTGTGGAAGTGAGAGGCACCTTGGAGGGGTGAGTGAAGAGGCCACCTGCACACGTGAGAGGCAAGGCCCCTCCTTACCCGCTGTGCCACACACCCCTGGGTCATCCCAACCCCATCAGCCAGGCCTCGGGATTTCAGGCCAGCGCAGCGCCAGTGCCTGTTTGAGAACTCGAGAATCGAATTTCGACACAGTTCACTTAAAATCCACCAGTCCCACTCTGATCCTGAACTGCCTTCCCATTCAGTTAAAACTGCTGACCTTGGGCCTCCTGGAGATGTGACAGCCTTAGAATAAAGCTGGGAATGGAGAGTTGCCGCAGTCCAAAACAGGAAATGGAAAGTTAGTTACTGAACGAAATTCTACCGACTTAGAAATGTTCAGAGCAGCTGAGATGAAACGTGGGATGTCTGTAAATCAGAAATAATCTCTGTAGTTCTTCCCTCACTCATTATTGTTTGTTGTTTTCCCCCTGCCTGGGGAAGTGAGTTTGTAAGACTCATAACAGGAAAAGCCACACCCAGTTACTTTTGTTGTATGGGTCATGTTTTTTTCAAGATACTCTTGGGGTGCATGGTAATTGCATTTCCTCTTCTTGAATATTTTCATAAAATTACATATTCAAGAGTTTCTGAATGCCAGGGCTTCTGACTCATAAACCAGCTCATCGTTCCCCAGTGTATCACTTGCATCAAGTTCAATTCCTATGATTTCATCCTAGTGTGACTTCTGAAATGGCCAGGGTGGGTCAGGAACACCTGTGCCCCCTTTAACTTGGTGTTTGGTTACATTTGCAGAGCTGTTGAAACGAACCACTGGAGGGAAGGAAATCCATTCTGCCTGGTTCTGGGGAAGGGGCCTCTTCTGGCCATGTCTCCAGTAGCGGCTGCTGAACCAGACCGGGTCCAACCAGACAGGAGTGTCAGCAAGCTCATTTTCTTCCTTTTTGTCTTTGGTGCCATCCTGCTGTGTGTGGGTGTCCTGCTCTCCATCTTTGGGTTCCAGACATGCCAATACAAAACCTTCCCAGACTGCAGCATGGTGCTCAAGGTCGCTGGGCCTTCATGTGCCGCGGTTGGGCTTGGGGCTGTGATCCTGGCCCGCTCTCGGGCACGACTTCAGCTCCGGGAGGGGCGCCTGCGAGGCGGTCAGGCGGACGCTGACCGGGCCTTCATCTGTGGAGAGAGCCGCCAGTTTGCTCAGTGCCTCATCTTTGGGTTTCTGTTCTTGACAAGTGGCATGCTCATCAGCATACTTGGCATTTGGGTCCCTGGCTGTGGCTCCGATTGGGCACAGGAACCCCTGAATGAGACAGACACTGCCGACGCGGAGCCCCAGATCTGTGGATTCCTGTCCCTGCAGATCATGGGACCCTTGATTGTACTCATGGGATTGTGTTTCTTTGTGGTCGCCCATGTGAAGAAGAGAAACAACTTGAATGTGGGCCAGGATGCCTCTGAAAGTGAAGACAGACAGATCCAGAACATGGAGCCTGTCCAGGTCACTGTAGGTACGTGGCTGTCATTCCTATGCATGCTCATAGCACAGTGGCTGTAGCATCAAGGCCTCACGGGGCTGCCCTTGGGTCTGGCCTAGAGTCTCTCTTTTTTCTCTCTCATACACATGTTGCACGCGTACACACACATGCACACGTCTGCACACATACACAGTCCTGCCGCCATGCTAAACCCTGTAAGCATCCTTGTACACCATGTCCTCCCAGCAATTCCTTCCTATTTAGCAAAAGCATTGGGACGTTAAGTTGTGACCTTGACTGAGGTCACAGAGCAAATTAAGAGGAAAGTGACAGAAACTGCTAGGGTAGCCTGGGAGCCTTCTGTCACATTAGAGACCTGCCAAGTACGTGGACCTGTATGGCAGTTTGTGCAGGCCATGCTGATTCTCACCCCTGGCTATCACTGGCTGGCCGTCCTCGGTAAGTCCTTAACCTCTTCTGGCCTTAGTTTACATATCTATAAAATGAGCATTGCATTGCTGAGATTCCTTCCAGCACTATCATGCTAAGATCCTGTCTGTCCCAAGTCCATCCATCTTCTGCATTTTGAGGGACTTTCTGCATGGTTTCCCACAGCTTTACTCCTTTTCTGTAACTTTATCTTTGGCTTCGGGGTGGAGGCGAAGTTTGGAAATACTGTCATAGACAAAGATGAAATGTGATCACATCTGTTACTTCTGTCCCCCATGGAATGCCTGGATGTGACTTTTGAGTTTTCTGGGTTCTGCAGAAGAGCTGGGTTACTATCTCCCAGAGTCCAGCCCCTACAGAACATCAGTAGCTTTTGCCTCAGTTTCCCATGACCAGTGAAAAGCCCCATTGCTGTACAGTTTTGCAAATCTCTTTTTTTTTTTTCCAGTCTCCTACTTTGGGAAGTGTAAAGCTCTCAAGCCATAGCCTTGACATCTACAAGGCCAGCCAAAGAACATTATGGGGAAGGAACAGAGAAGGAGGGAACAGAAAGGGGAATGTGTCTCATGTTTGGGCCTGTCTGTTGGAGGTAGCAGTATTCACAGTGGTGGGTCCCTAGACTGCCAGCCAGCCTTGCATGACACCGGCCTTGGAGAGCAAGGGCAGACAGATTTACAGACAAGTCCTTGAGCCATGGTTGAAGCTCCCAGCTTACTTATTTGTGTATTTATATATTTATGGTGACCACGCCGATATTAGTTATACATTAGCTGACACAGACACCGGGTTCATCCTGGGACCAGATCCCCATCCAAGTATTCTGCAAGGGCCTCCTGTCAGATTCTTTCATACCTACAACAACCCAGTGAGGCAGATACTCTTAGTATCTCCGGGGTAGAGACGACGAAACAGAGACGCAGGGATATCACTTAACTTGCCAAGGGCACAGACTAGCAAATGGCAGATCCAGGACCCCAACCCAGGCAGGTGGGCACGTATGCACCGGGGTCCCATAGAGCTGTGGGGAAGGCCTTGGGACACTTGGGTGGTAATTCTAGTTCTGCTGGCTTCACTTAGTGTTCTCAGCGGCAACAGCCAACTAAAGGGTGTACCCTATGTTATAGATGTTCTCAGTCCTTTTGGGGAACACAGGGGGTGTAAGTAAATACAGTCATTTGCTGCTTGTCGTCTTCTACTTAGTTGGATGCATTTCAAAATGTGCCCTTGGGATTTACTATCAGGAGATCTTTGGGGCTCAGCCTCCCTCCTGGTGGCTGGAGTTGGAGGACAGCAGAAAGCAGGGCTGCTGGTCCTGGGACATAGTGATTCCTGGGTGGTCTTGACCTGATGCTGGCTTTCCACTTAAGTACCTGTAAGTACCATCACACCCTTGAAAGGTTGGCAGCCTAACTCCTTGTTTCTCTCTCCTTTGATATTATGGGATAGGATTCAGGTTTTTAGGAGCCATGCCTTTTAGCGTAACTGATAAGATTCTAGACATTGTCAACGACCAGTTCTGCCTTATGAGGGAGTGGGGTGATAAGAGGCAGTTCTTGGCTAAGTCCCAGAGTTCAGCTGTTCCCGGAATGGAAGCCCCACCTCCCGAGACACATGATACCCTGTCGTGGGCACACTCAGTGCTGGGTCCTGGATACACAGGCAGGGGTATGAGATAGGCCTCCCTTGAGGAATGTCTGCTGTCAACTCAAAGACATCAAGTGCTACGGGACATAGTGGAAGGCAACCCAGGGGTTGGCACTGCTTTCAGGGAGAGCAGGTTGTAGAGCTGGGGGGCGGGGAGCCGATAGCAGAGGTGTGGGCAAGCCCCAGAGACAGCTGGTGGCTTTGAGCACTTCCTTGTTTGTGTTGGATAGGTGACTGGCCTGCTCTAGAGGCTTATTCCCAGGGCCTTTGTTCCACACTGTGTAATTAAAGTGCACAGTCAGCCTTACTTCCTCTAACCTACCGAGACCCGCAAAAAAAATTACATGAGGACCCCAAGATAACCATTATATGTTATCAAGTTTAGGTTAGCGATGTATATTTTAAGCTCTAGTCGCCATGTGCTTGTAGAAGGAGAGAAAAACTTCACACATTTTCCGAAGGGCTAAGTCCCCTGCGGGAAGGAGTTGAGGCAGTACGGTGGAGAGTGGCTGCCATCCGGGAGTGTTTCGTCAGACACGTGGATCAGTGCCACTTGCCGGTGGCTTGTGCTTTAAGCACCTTCGTGGGTGTGTTTAGAGCTGAGCGAGTCTGCTGTGTGATCAGCACTGTTTCAACCACCGCACAAGAATCCAGCCCTCCTGCTCATTCTCTGAGGCAGGTATGGTTAGGGATGAATGGCCCTGCACAGATGTGACAGCTGTGGCCCCACTTGTGCAGGGCCACGCTGGGCTGGTGATTGGCAAATGGCACCCTGGTAGTGCTAAAGAATCTTGTACCGACCAGGACAGGTGTCAGATCTGCTGCCAGTACAAACCGGTTGCCTCCCTGCAGTGCATTCAAGTCCTCTCTCCTTCATTTTGCCTGAGCTGTCATTTGGTGCTGCCGACTTATGAGCGGCTGCCCTCTGACCTTGCCCTCTGGCCTCTGTGTCATGGCGCTGCCACACGGCTAGAATGATCTGGGCAACTCACATGGCACATTTCGTATCAGAATCGGAGTACACATGACAGCCTGCAGCTGGTCTCTGTCTCCTCCCCAAAACACGGCATGTGTTCTGGAAAGAATAGCAGCAACAGAAATGCATAAAAAAAAACAAAACCAAAAAAACCCAAAAAAACAAAAAAAACCCCACAGCACAAGCATATCTTGAGTGTGACTTTCTTTTGTAAAGCTTGGGTGAAGTGATGAAATAAAACCTGCAGAAGAGCACGCACCACAGCCGAGGCAATGACAAAGACTGGCCGTGACCCGGCTTGCTGTCATTCGTTTGGAGGCTAAAACTGCAATTAAGGAACAAGGCGCTTCATCCAACAGCTACGTGTGGATGAATCACAATCTTAACTTGAGAATGAGTAAGCTTTGCAGCAGTAGACAACCCAAGGAAGCCAAGACCTCACAGAAACATGTTAGCTCAGACTTACCAGGAAATATCAGCCCACCGTTTGAAGAAATTGCAGCAAAATAGGGATCACGTGAAATTTACCATCATAAGCATTTGTGAGGGTCCAGCGGCATTAAGTACATCTGCAGTGTTTTGCAACCGTCACCCCTATCAAGTTCTAGGAGTTTTTCATCATCAAAGAGAAACCGCGCTCCATTAAACATTCACTCCAGTTCCCCCTGGTCCCAGCCCCCGGCTGCGTCCACTCTGTGTCTCTGGAAATTTGTCCCACTTTTCAATTTTGGAGTTGGCTTAGGTGTTTTGACCTTTTACATACATGGGCCAGACACAGCATTAATTTATTTTGCTCTTGCTAATGTGCTTGTATTTCTTTCACATCTGTCTTCAATGAAATACTGTGTTTCCTTAGGTGATGCCGTGATAATATTCCCCCCTCCCCCACCACCTTACTTTCCCGAGTCTTCAGCTTCTGCAGCACCTCGAAGTCCTGGGGCTAATGGTCTGCATCAGAATGAAAACCCACCTTCATATTACAGTATTTTTAACCATGGGTAAGACTTCGCTTTTGAATTCTAAGAGCAAGCCTGTTTAACTTTCTCTGGCCTGTGCCTGAGCTCAGGCCAAATTAGTTTCAAGGTGCGGTATGGGAATAAACATTACAGTGGGAGGATCATTTGTGTTGACCTTATATCAGAATTATTGCCTTAGTGTTAACAGTACCTTTCAGGAAACTTTGGACAGCATGTACATTAAAAACGATAAAAGTGGTTATGCCAGGTTAATATGAAGCCTTCTCCAGGCATCTTTATATATGAGCCTCCAAATGATTAACACTTTATCAGCCAGACTGAGCCCTGGGGCAGGGCTTGCAAGGCCCCCTGCTATTTTAGGCTTTGCCGCTTTAGATCGTGGGGAGCTGTAGGGGTCCCCTAGGAGACCTGGTGGAGCACCTGTGTACCTGTGTCCACAGTACTCGTGGAGGTACTTGGGGGACTGGCTAAAATCAGCTTTCACCCCGACCTGGCCAAGGTTGGCTTCCTTTTTCAATGTTCACTTGTTTCCTGGGCCTCAGAGCCTTCTCAGACTGAATGAAGAGAAGGATAAGGTTCACACTCGCACCACACATGCTCCCATACGCCACAAATTAGGAGGCACACCTCGGGTCAGATTAAACAACATTCGTCTAAGTGTTTTTCCTTCCTGCAGAGGGATGCAGTTGAAGGTTTTAGAGACAGCGCTGTGGGATACAAGTGGTGGTTGGTGCAGCCCCTAATGGGGAAAGGCTGGGGGCGGCCAGACTGCTTGGGAGGCTGAAGTTCATGGACACGGAGACGTGGGAGCCGAAAGACCCAGAGGGAATGGTGGGGATGGGTGCTGCCTTACCTGGTCCTTCATGGTTTAAGGTCCATGTTCTTGCTCCTCAAACTGGGTGGTGAGCTGGAGGTCCTACCAGAGATGCAACTAGGATCTGTCCTGCATGAATGAAGGGGAGGTTACATTCTGGACATTTGTAGAATTCTGTTAGTGAATTTTGCATATTCTTTTCTGCAATGATGAACTTCCCTAAGCCCTAAATAGATGTCTATTAACTTAAACAACAACAACTCCTACTTGCTATCTCCACGATTTCTGCATGCCACAGTCTGGCTCTACTTGCATTCTCTCATGTAATTCTCATGGGTAAGAGAGTAGGCACTCTTGTGATCCCCACTTTACAGAAAGGACACTGAGGCTTAGTGAGGTTAAATAACTTGCCCACGATCACATAGCTGGAAAGCAGTGGAGTGGAAATTTAGAGGCAGGTCTGCCTGCTGGTAGAACTCACTCCAGTAGCCCTTCAAGTTTTTGGTTTGATTTAATTTTCTATTTGCATAAGTCTGTATGCCTTATGCAGCTGTCTCAGAAGACAAAATAGCAGAGAAGAGTAACTCTGTGTTACATTTTGGACGGCACCAATACGTTCCTACTTTGTGTCTTCTCAATGTCAAGGGAAACAAAACAGGGTGAAACTCTCTTAATGTTAGAATCAGCTGTAAGGGAAGTAGGACGTGAGGAATGAAGACATATCCGTAAGAAAGAGAACGTGGAAGAAATTACTCCTGAGACCCTTGCAAATGCTCCTAAAAGCATAAAATGAAATGTTTGAAAAGAACCTCCTGTTTAACGTTTGTTCCTATTTTCCCCTCCTTCATTTCTGTTCTCTTTCCTTCTTTTTAGTAGGACCCCAACTCCTGAGGGCCAAGGTGTGGCCTCTGAGAGAGATCGTGAATCTATATACACCATTTCTGGGACTCCTTCATCTGCCGGGATTTCATACACTCCTCATCTCTCCTCAGAACTGCCTCCCAGATATGAAGAAAAAGATTCCATGTCAACCCCATCCTTATCCCCATCTTCTGAGCCTTCCCCACCGTGAGCTGTGGACTCTAGCTCAATTGTATATAAAATCAATCACTATTTTATTGAATCTGTTTTGTAATAAAAAAAAAATACAATGGCATTAGCTCTGTTCTGATTTCCCTGGCATTTCAGTATCAACATCAGGGCGAACGTTCTGGATTAAGCACACCGGACCACCAGAGAGGCAAAGTGCCCATAAGCTGATTCCCACATTTAGACCCACTACATTCAAGCTGGTAGACGAAGAAACAAAGCTTCCAAGAGGCTAATTAAGTTATTCCAAGTCACACTGCTTCTCAGTGGTGAGGTTGGGTCTTGAACCCATCTAATGGTTCTGAAAGCCAGCATGTCCCTACCCTGTGCTGTCAAAGGCTGATCAGAGGCAGCTGTTAATGTTTAGCCTTCTCCATTCTGTTTCCAATGTTAACCGCTTCTAAAGCAAAAAAACTAGATTACTTTTAAGTTCTTTAGTACTTCTTCCTCTTCTTGCCTTCCCTCTCCCTGTCTTCCTTCTGCCTCCTCTTCCTATTCCTCTTTTTTCATTTTGCAAGAAGGTGATTAGGTCGTTTATACTGGGACAGCAACTGGCACATTGATATCCTGAAGCCTCCTTTTTGTGAAATGACACTGCTACTGGGGTAACTAGATTCTCCTGGAAGGATGTGCCTTTCTGTTACAAAGTATCCGTCCCAGACTGCCTGGACCACCCTCTTTTATTCTTATCAGGCTACTGATGAACAGCAGCTTTTGAAAAGTTGGGTGCGGGGGTGCCTGGGTGGCTCAGTCGGTTGAGCGTTCGGCTTCAGCTCAGGTCATGATCTCACGGTTTGTGGGTTCGAGCCCCGCATCGGGCTCTGTGCTGACAGCTAGCTCAGAGCCTGGAGCCTGCTTCCGGTTCTGTGTCTCCCTTTCTCTCTGAGCCTCTCCTGCTCATGCTGTCTCTCTCTCAAAAATAAATGAAACAATTAAAAAATTAAAAAAAAGAAAAGTTGGGTGGGATGTTGTAAGTATTTGATTCTAGATATAAACCAGAAATAAGCACTAAGTATTAGCATTTCTACCTGGGAGGAGCTGACTTTTAGAAAATAAAAATCTGTGGTAACAGCAATGTTTTGATTACGAAATTTGATGCAGCAAAAATGTGAACTTTTTATGCCTTTACACGAGCCCAACCCCCATAAAAAAATCCGTATTACCTGCAGTTAAGAGCCTGAAAGCAGAACTTAAGAGCGTTAATGCTCCGGTAGTTTAACCGAAGTAATGACTGATTCCATGGGAATTGCCACCACAATAAATCATGGGTACCAGCAATGATCTATTTTTGAAGTGGACATTTATTGAGCTGCTCTTAAAACTTTTTTTTCCTGGAAGGTTAATTATTCACATTTTAAAATTAGAGCAAAGAGTAGATTATTACCACTTCCTTCTGCAGTTATTTGTCTAGAATGATTAAGCTGAAATTTCTAGGTAGACTTAATATTAAACATGTATGAGTTCTCCTTATAACCAAGACCTTTAAATGGCTCAAAGCTGGTTTCTAACTGGATATTTTCCCTTTCTATACTACCACAATGGAAATGCAGTTAGAAATTCTCTGGTGTAAGTCTGACCCTCTGGGTAGGGAAGCCTCTTCTGCCTCCATTGTCCTCGGCGGTGTTGAGCAAGCTGGAGGCTGAGGAAGACAGAGCACTGGGACAGGGCCTCAGGGTGAAGCTGTTCATTGCAGGACTGACGTCACCGAGGGGCTGGGGCAGATCACTGAGTCACGGAAGATATATCCTTTGCCTGTCAAGGTTCTGGCAAAGGGTGACAGCTTCTGAGAAGCCACCTAGTGGACTGCTATTTGTTTTTTTCTTTATATGTATTACCATTTTTAAAAATCTAGGTAAAATTCAGAGAACATCAAACAAACCGTATTTCAGGGGAACAGCTCAGTGACATTTAGTAAATTTACGTGTTGTATAGCCACCTCCTCTATCTAATTCCAAAAATAGTTTTATTACCCCAAAAGGAAACCCATGAAATAGTCACTCCTGGTTGCCTCCCTCCCCCCAGCAATCACCAATCTGCTTCTTTTTTTTTTTTAATGTTTTATTTATTTTTGATACAGAGAGAGACAGAGCATGAGAGGGGGAGGGGCAGAGAGAGAAGGAGACACAGAACCGGAAACAGGCTCCAGGTTCTGAGCTAGCTGTTAGCACAGAGCCTGACGCGGGGCTCGAACCCATGAATGTGAGATCTGACCTGAGCCGAAGTCGGAGGCTTAACCGACTGAGCCAGCCAGGCGCCCCTGCTTCTGTCTTTATAGACTTACCTTTTCTGGATATTTCATGTTTTTGAGATTCACCCACATCATCCTGTGTATCCGTACGAGCATGTCCTGGAATGCCTGTGAATTCTTTTGGTTATATCCCTAGGAACGGAATTGCTGGACCATATGCCGACTAAATGAAAACTGTTTCCCACAGAGGTAACTTTTTCCATTCTTGCCAGCAATGAGTGTGATTCCAGTTCTTCCACATCCTCACCTGCACTTGTTATTTTCTGTTGTTATTATTCTTACCACCACCACCACCACCCTCCTCATCCATCATCATCATCGTCGCCACCCTGGTTAGAATGAAATGGTATCACATCCTGGTTTGCATTCGAATTTCTCCAGTGACCAATATTGAACATCTCCCCACGTGTGTCACTTGTTTTTGAATAGCACAACGTTATCAGCAGCAGTATAGAAACTCTTACTCCAGATTTCCCTCCTGTGGTGTCAGGAGGTGGGCTACCCCCCTTCTGGAGAGCAGTGACGGGGTCTGCGAGCTCAGGTGGGACAGTCCACACGAGGTGCACTGTGTTTCCGTGCTGCCTCCATGCCACGGAAACCTCTTCTTGTGGGTTCTTGGTCCTCTCCCGGGGTCAGCGGAGTGGACTAACCCAATCAGCCAATTCAACGAAAACTAAAGCAGATCATGGACCAGGTAAGGTCCCTTTGCTATTCAGTTTACAGACTAAGAAGGAAGGCGGCAGGCAGGCCGGCCATGGGAAGCAGGTTTTCAGATGATGAGAGCTGAGGGGGGAAGCAAGGAAGTGCTCATGCAATATATACCAGAGAGGCTGCAGTGGGGTGGGGTGAGGTCCCTGGGACATGTGTCCTGTGACTGTGTCATGTGACTGTTGGCCTTCGGATTTGGTTGCTGGGCAAAGGCCTGTCACCATGCAGGTGGTGGATGTTTCCTCCAGGGGGACATCATTCCAGGGTGGGTCACAGGAGAGGAATGGATCTAGTGGTAGGAAGGGAACCTTGGAAGGTGGGCTTAGGCAGGCAGAAGAGACACGGTAGTCTGGTGGGATCTAGGAAGATCCACACGGATAAGAACCACTAGAGCTACTAAAAAAGTTAATGCCCAGGTTCCATACCAGACTGGGCCAATAAACACAAATCTCCAGGGGAGTAACATCTATCATCTAGGGATCTGCGAAATCCTGCGGGTGGGGATGACAGAAAACTACAGATGCACTACTTGTGGGGTGGGTTATCTGAGATTATGAGCCCCTTGTGACTTCTATGCCTTCCAGAGAGGCCTGTTTACACAGCCTGACCCACACCGAGGTCCTAAAAGGGAAGGATGTGGGTTTGCCATCAGCCCCCAGTGTCGATGGGGGCTTCACACGGTCTCCCTAACCTAGCCTTCTAGGCAGCTCTGACCGTGACTCAGGAGACAGCCCCAGAAGTGTGCAGAGACAAAGTCAGAGGCTCTTGCTTCTTTATGTAGGGACTCTTCCTGTATTTCCAGACTGGCGGAGCTTGCACTAATTTGTTAGGGAAGGCATGGATTTATCTTTGCTTATTTGTGTTGGAAGAAGTCAGGACTGCTGGGTGCCCAATTGGAAGCATCAACAATGTCTGTCAAGATGAGGCAGAGTGGAGGAAATAGGTAGTCAGGCTGAAATGGAAAACGCTCAAGAATGTCCAAGTAGGAGATTGAAAGAGAACAGTATGAGTCTTCCTTCCTCTTAGCACCTCCCGGCCTCTGAGGGGAGAGCTCCCCGGTCAGTGTGGGGGGCTGGGCTCAGCCCTGCTGCCATGCCGGACACAGGCCACCCGGATCCTCCAGCCTCTGCTGTAGGAACCTCTCCAAAGAAGAGACACATCGGGAAGCATGCTGTGGGGGTGGTGGACAGGCTGGAGGGGGAAATGTCCTCTGCCTGTTGGTGGGGAACCAGGCATGGTCGGTCTGCTTCATGCCACGAGCGCTCCCGGGATCCTGCATAGCTTGGATTCCTGGAGCACCATGCATGCTGCCACCAGCCTGAGGGCCTCGACAAGAACGGAGTGGAAGGACTGTGTGCAGCCTTCCCTAGTAGGAGCTGCTTTGCAGGGATGGGGGCGATTCCAGCTGCGTGAAGCTTGTGACTGCTTGAAAGGGGCATCTGTCCTCCACCTCATGCAGGGGAATGCCGGTGCCTGAGCCCCTGTCCCGCCAGGGCTGAGATGGGTCAGTGCCAGGAGTG
Source organism: Suricata suricatta (assembly GCF_006229205.1). Classification (NCBI taxonomy): domain Eukaryota; kingdom Metazoa; phylum Chordata; class Mammalia; order Carnivora; family Herpestidae; genus Suricata; species Suricata suricatta. The sequence continues at coordinate 50,922,937 of NC_043705.1, forward strand.
ACTTAACCACTCTGTCTGCTTTCTGGAGGCTGCTTGGGCCTGAAGGGGCCAGAAGTTCAACAGGGTGGTGGGGGAGGAGGGGTGTAGATGAGCCACCACCACTGTTGTGTCCCAAACCACTCATCAGACACTTCTTTAAAGGTCCGTAGACACCAACTTGCCTCCACGATTCTCCTCTCAGACTCTGAAGCTTTCCTCCTCCCTCGGGGTGCTCGGGCACTAAAGTTGCTGCTCTCTCCTGGGGACCTGTGGGGTTGGGACAGAAGCCCAGGTCCGACAGGTGCTAGGCCAGGCCAAGCTGCTAGCCTGCTGCGCCTGCTCCCTGCCGCCCTGCGAGCAGTAACAAGTCATCTCAGGTCCCAAAGGGGCAGTCTGGCAGAGCCTGATGTCCTCCAGAGGCCTGTGCCCTTCACGGCTGTGCACTGAGAAAGGACCTTGATGGCCGGTTCTATGTGGCCATCGGCTGGTCACTGCTCCGTTCCTGCCCTGGCCCATTACAGGGGTGCCCTTCAGCTCCAGAAGGGAACGAGAATCAGTCCAGCTCTTATAAGCATCTCCTCTTTCCATAGTAGGTACTGGCCTTGGGATTCTTTCTCCCGTTGCAATGTAACTCAGTATTACTATTAATGAGACTAGAGTAAAGTAAAAGATTTTTGAAGTTGTTTTAAATCCTTAAAATATATGTCCTTAAGCACAAATGTAAATTTAGAGCAGTACACTGGAAGTCACTTAAGTAATTGTTTTTCTGTGTATCACCAATTTGGTACACAATTTGGGTTATTTATCCCCATTGACATTTGAGGTTAGTTTTTTTTAAATGTTTATTTATTATATTTGAGAGACAGAGAGAGATAGCACATGAGCAGGAGAGGGGCAGAGAGAGAGGGAGACACAGAATCTGAAGCAGACTCCAGGCTCTGAGCTGTTAAGACAGAGCCCAATGCGGAGCTCAAACCCACAAACTGTGAGATCATGACGTGAGCTGAAGTTGGACGCTTAACCGACTGAGCCACTAGGCGCCCCTCTAATCTTATAATATTATAAATAACATCACAGTGAACAACCTTGTGCTTACATTGTTTGTGACTAGAGAAGGTATGTCTTCAGTGCCAGCCTCGAGGGGCACTGCCACTCTCAGTGGTAAATGCACAGGTAACTGTGTTAGATACTGCCGCGTCTTTCTTCATGAGGCGTGTGCCATTTTATACTCTAATTGGCAACATACACAGGCGCCTATTTCCATACCACATCAACAACAGAATGTGTTATCCAAATCCAACGTTTGGGTTTCTGCCAATCTGATAGGTGAGAGATGGGATTTCAGGGCAGCTTTAATTTACATTGCCTCGTGAGTGAAACGGGAATCTTTTCATATATTAAAAACACTTTGAATATTCTTTTCTGTGAATTATTTCCATACTTGGCCCATTACTTCCTGGGTTGTAGTCTAACGGAAAACATTTTTTTAGCTCAAGTCTCTGTTGATGCAAGCAAAGTCCCTTTTCACTCTTAACCTTCCAGAGAGATGTCAGATATATAAACCAACCACGAGTCATTGTTAGTACTGTGCTCTGCTCCGTCATTCCCAAACTCACCCGGAATGAAACAGTATTGGTGGCCACTTACACGGTAACCTTTTCTCACAGGCCCTGTTGAGTTGACTGGAGTAATTTGGCACCAAAACATTGTTTCATTATTTTTCAAAATCATGGCCAGTCAGCTCGTTCTGTTAGAACATGGTGTTAATGAGAGAAAGGTGCTGGGTTTACCCGTATGCACTGTTGGCTCCACATTTAGAAAAGCTGTTCGCCTGCCAGAAGTGGGGCTGCCCAGCTGCCTCCCATTCAGACAGAAGTCTCCAAAGAACACTCTGTGGGTAAGGAAGGGGCAATGGCGTCATCTCCAAACATAGTTCCCACAGGGCGGGCGGCGGCGGGGGTTGGTGTCCCAGCTCCTGATTCTGTGGAAGCTCAGTGTGGGTTTCCGCCTGGGACTTTCCCTGTGAGGGGTCAGCAGCCGGTTGAGAAGTCACACGTGTGGAACAGGAGCGCGTCCACGGCCCTGCTCGGGGTTGTTTCCAAGCTGGCGGTCCTGACTGAGCGGCAGATGGGCTCCCCGGTGCCATTTCAGGAGCAGGCCCGAGCTGTTTGCAAAGCCCCTGTCACAGTTACCTGTTGCTGCACGACAAACCACTCCAGAACAACAAGCTTACAACAACAGTAAAAATATATTGTCTTCCCGTGTTTCGGGGGGTCAGAAATTCAGGAGCAGTTCAGCTGAGTCGTTCGGGATGGTGGTCGATCATGAGGTTGCAGACAAGAGGTCGGCCAGGGCCACAGGCCTCTGGCTTGACTTGACAGGGGCTGGAGCCCACCTCCGAGATGGTCTCCCACAGGGGTGACGCTGGCTGTGGGCAGGGGGACTCAGTTCCTCTCCCTGGGGACAGCCACAGCCTGGCTCCCCTCGGAGCAAGAGGTTGCAGAGAAAGCCCGGAGGAAGCTGCAGTGCTTTGCAGGATCTTTTCTTGACCTCAAACAACATCATGTTCGCCCCATTCTGTTGGTCAGAAGCAAGTCACTGGGGCCGGCCCACACTCAAGGAGACCGTAATTGATTCCACCTTTTCCAGGAAAATGTCTCAAAGAATCTGTGGACATATTTTTAAATCACCACCGGCCCTGAGGCCAAGAGGCTTTTCCTCCATACATGTAGGGCTGCCTGACCCCTGGGCGATAAGGCGGGTCTGCCTGGCTGATAGACCCAGTGTAAGTCCCAGGAAATGCAGCCACCTCCCAGGTGGATGGCTCCCCACCTCTTAGGAAGTGACTTTTATCACATCTACTTTCTATTTTTATCAGTGGAACTGGTTAAAAAAGGAGGATTTGGACCTCACCAAAAGATTCTTCCTATTTCATGGAGTCTGAAGGTCTGGTGAATTTGTAGTTTCACAACTACGTCTAATCAAGTGAGCCCCTTGGCCTTGGCCCAGGAAGACAGACAGAGGCACTGGCTTTCAGCTCCGTGCTCTTATGTTACCCACCAGGCTTGCCCCACCCACTGCGGGCAGGCTGGGCCACAACTCTGGGCCCTTGAGGGCACTCAGAGATACCCATGGCAAAACGTGTGCCCACCACGGATCCCTGATGGATGGATGACAAACGGGTGAATGGATGAATTCATGATCGGAGCACCATTTGTTGCACTGATTTTGGCGATGCTTTTTTAAAAGTTAATGTTCCCAACATAACTTAAGACAAAAATCTTGCCAAAAAAACATTTAACCTGACTGTCGTGAAGTTAAAAAAAAATTTTTTTAAATGTCTTTTACTTATTTTTGAGAGATAGAGAGAGACACTGCAAGCAGGGGAGGGTCAAAGAGAGAGGGAGACACAGAATCTGAAGCAGGCTCCAGGCTCTGAGCTGTCAGCACAGAGCCCTACGCGGGGCTCGAACCCACAAACCGTGAGATCATGACCTGAGCCAAAGCCGAACGCTCAACCAACTGACCCCTGTCATGAAGCTTCTTGACCTAATTATTAACAACTTATAGAAAATACAGGGGGTGAAGGAATGTATCACACAAGACCTTGAGAAAAGAACTACATGAACCCAGAACTTAGTGAATTCAGTAAGAAGGCTGGCTTGGACACCTGAAAGAGTCGATGTCACTGGGGAAAAATCTGGCCAAGGTACTGTTCTAGATCAAAGGTTGCCAAGCTATGTTCTACAGGTGAGTTGTTCACTTTTGTAAATAAAATTTTACTGAAACGCTGTCATGTTTATATTAGCTTCCGTAGTGTGTGTGGCTGCTTTTGTGCTAGTGACATAGTTGAGTGACTGCAACAGAAACAGTGTGGCCTACAAACCTGAAGTGTTTACTATCCTGCCCTTCCAGAAAAAGTTAGCTGACCCCTGTGCTAAATTAAGAGACCAGTGACTTCTCCTTCTACCAATGACAGAGTAAGTAGTACTGGCCAGCCACTCTGCCATAGGCAATGAGAGCACCAGACGAGGCATATTAAATAATTGTTTTCAGACGTGAAATAATTGGCAGCACAGGGCTGGACTTTCTGAGAGAAAGGAAACAAAAGGAAACAAACGACGTGAGCCTACGATCATCCAGGCTTTCTACCAAAAGTACGTGCATTTCCCAGCCCAGGGAGGGGACACAAGCAGCACATGGCATATTCTCACAGAGCCGACAAGATGGGCAATTGGCGTGTGGGGAGGCTGAGGCAGCTGGAATTTCCACAGCAGAATGTTTCTGAGGAAGAAACTAAGCAGAGAAGAGAGTTTCAAGCGATGGGGTTCTCTCCGAGTCTTTGACTAAATACCAAGCTGAGCATGTGTCTGGGGAGATGCCACAAGCCTGGCCACAAAGCCGCTCTCCAGGAAAGAAGGGTACTGCGGGGTGCGGGGTGCGAGCAACAACCCTGGGAGCCCACACAGAGGTGGGAGGTGCTCGGATTTGGACTGGCCAGACTGGAAAGGCCTCAGGGAACACCTAGGACTTTGAGTAGATTATCAAAAAGGCCACACCTCAGGATTAGAACTAACTACTCTAGATCTAGAATGAAGCTTAAAAGTAAGTCTTTGGGGCGCCTGGGTGGCTCAGTCAGTTAAGCGTCTGATTTCCACGCAGGTTGTGATCTCACGGTGGTTCACGTGTTCGAACCCTGCGTCGGGCTCTGTGTTGATAGCTCAGAGCCTGGAGCCTGTTTCGGATTCTGTGTCTCCCTCTCACTCTGCCCCTCCTGTGCTTGCAGTCTGTCTCTGTCTGTCACTCAAAAAATAACATAAAACGTTAAAAAAAAAAGCCTTCGAAGAATCAAATTAATCCAGGTATAAATTAAGTATCCATGAAAACAAAACTTAATCTTTAAAGAAGACAACAAGGATAAGATACTTTTGACTTCTTATTCCAAGTTTACCAAGAACTTTAATCATGAATGGATTTTTTTGAATTTTGTAAAATGATTTTTTCTGAATCTTTCTCTTATTCTATAATAAACTTTTTGGTAAATGACTGACTATTTCCTCCCTAAGATCAGAAACAAGGAAAGAAATCTTCCTCACCATTTCTCATGAACATTCTGCTGTGGTCCTAGCCAGTACAAACAGGCAAGGGAAGAAAGAGCATACACATTGGAAAGGAACAAGTAACACATGGTTGTGACTATAGAAAATCCTCATAATTTCACAGAAAAGCTACTAAAACCAAAAAGTGAATCCAGTAAGGATGGAAAACGCAAGGTCAATACACAGTAAGCAACTGTATGTTTGTATTTCAGCACAAATGGGAAATGAGAAATTATTTACGATGTCAAAAAAATTAATGTTTCAGATAAATGTATATAAATGCATATATGTGTATACATGTGTGCACACACACACACACAGTGCTGAAAACAACAAAACACTGTTGAAATTGAACAAGCTCTAAATAAATAGATTTTCCATGTTCAGAGATTCAAAGACTCAGTGTTGGTAAAGTGTCCATTTTCCCCATTGATTTATAAATTCAAAGCAAACCCAATTACAATCTTTTTTTTAATGTTTTTGTTTATTTTTTATTTTTGAGAGGGAGACAGAATGCGAGCAGGGAGGAGCCGAGAGAGAGGGAGACACAGAATCTGAAGCAGGCTCTAGGCTCAGCACAGAGCCTGACATGGGGCCCAAACCATGAGATCATGACCTGAGCTGAGGCCAGATGCTTAACCAACTGAGTTACCCAGGTATCCCGAACCCAATTACAATCTTATCAGGCATTTTAAAAACTTAAAAATGGGAAGCTTATTATAAAATGTGTATGAAAATATAAAGGACCAGAAGACTTAAAGTAATTTTGGAAAAGAACAAATGTGGGGTGCTTACACACTGATTTCAAGAGCCACCATAACATCTTGGTAATTGTTGTGATATTGACAGCATAGACAAAGAGCTAGAGTCCAGAAGTAAATCCATATATCAATGGTCAACTTACTTATTTAAAATTTTCTTTGTGTGTGTGTGTGTGTGTGTGTGTGTGTGTGAGAGAGAGAGAGAGAGAGAGAGAGAGAGAGAGAGAGGGAGAGAGGGAGGGAGGGAGGTGGGGAGGGAGAGAGAACATTAGTGGGGGAGAGGAACAGAGGGAGAAAAAGAGAATCTGAAGCAGGCTCCATGCTTAGCACAGATCCTGACACGGGGCTCAATCCCATGACCTCGATCATGGCCAGAGCTAAAGTCAAGAGCCAGATGCTCAACAGACTAAACCACAAAGGTGTCCCCCAATTTACTTTTTTAAATTAATCCAATGGGAAAAATATATTCTTTTCAACAAATAGTGCTAGAACATATGGATATATGTTATATGTATTTTATATGGTTTTCTTATAATACAGTAAGAAAAAATCCTAACTCCTGTCTTGCACTATATTTAAAATTAAATGGATTCTAGGGCTACATGTAAAAGCTAAAACTAAAACATTTCGTGAAAAAAACAAATAAGAAAATCTTTCTAATCTTGGGGTAGGCAAAGATTCCTTAGACAGGATAGGAAAAAAAGCACCAATCTTAAAAGAAAATATTGATAAATTAAACTCCTCAAAACACACCATTAAGAAAATGAAAAGTCAAGTCTTTGGAAGAAAAAATAATGCATAAAACTGGGGTTCCTGGGTGGCTCAGTTTATTGAGTCTGACCCTTGATTTTGGCTCAGGTCATGGTCTCGTAGTTGTGAGTTCAAGCCCTGCATTGGGGTCCACGCTGGGTATGGAGCCAGCTTGAGATTCTGTCTCTCTTTCTGTCCCTCTCCCCAGCTCACACTTGCTCGCTCTCTTTTGACCACCATCCCCTGTGTGGTCAAAAATCTGTGTCAAGCTTTTGACTCCATCAAAACGTAACTATGATAGCGTATTGGTGTTGACTAGAAGCTTTAACCAATAATATTAACAACCAAATAACACATATTTTATATGTTATATGTATTATATGGTTTTCTTATAATACAGTAAGCTAAAGAAAATGTTAAAAAAATCATAAGAGAAAATGCATTTACAGTACTGTAAGTGTAAGAAATCTTACTTTGAAGTGGATCTGCACACTTCAAACTTGTGTTGTTCAAGAGTCAGCTGTACTATATACATGAGCAATAAACACATGAAAAGATGTCCAACTTTTCTAGCTATCTTGGACATACAAATTAAACCACACTGAGAAATCACTACACACCCAATAAAATGGCAAAAAGCAAATGATTGATAATATTAATTACTGGTGAGGATGGAGAGAAACTACAACACTCCTATGTTCCTGGTAAGAGCATAAAATGTTTAAAAACTTCGGGAAACACTTTGGCAGTTTCTTATAAAGTTAAGCAGACATTAACTATGTGATACAGCAATTCTACTTCTAGATTTTGACCCAAGAGAAATGAAAACATAGGTCCACAAAAAGACTTATACATGAATATTCATTGTAGCTTAATCATAATAGTTTAAAACTGAAAATAATCCAGATGTTCATTAATGGGTGGATGGATAAGCCAACTGGTATATTCATTTAATGGAATATTACTCTTCAACTAAAAGAAACAAACTACTCATATATACAACTGTATGGTGAATTTAAAAAATATTATGCTGGGCAAAAAAAGCCAGATAGAAAAGGATACAAGCTGTATTACTGGACTTCTGAAGTTCTTGACCAGGCAAAGCTATCTACAGTAATAAAAATCAGATCAGTGGTTGCCTGGGGTAGAGGGTGGGAAATGGGTGATTGGTTGCAAAGATGGCATAAGGGAACATTTTCTATATTTTGATTGTAGTGGATGCTGTAAAGGTAGGTAGGTGTGTGTGTGTGTGTGTGTGTGTGTGTGTGTGTGTGTGTTTATTTCTTTTTAAAATATTTTTCATTTATTTTGAGAGGGGGAGTGAGAGAGCACACATGTGCATATGCATGAGCAGGGGAGGAGCAGAGAGAGAGGGAGAGAAAGAATCTCAAGCAGGCTCTGCACTAACAGCACCTAGACCAATGCATGGCTGGATCTCATGAACTGTGAGATCATGACCTGAGCTGGAACCAAGAGTTGGACACTTAACCCACTGAGCCACCCAGGGGCCCCTATATATATCTCAAATATATATATAACAAAACTCGTCAAACTGTACACTTAAAATGGATGCATTAACATTATGTTAATTTTACATCAATAAAAATAGACTAAAAAGAAATTACAAAACATAATGTGTGAATCTCAGCTGAATTCTGATTTGGTGAAAACAAAGCTATAAAGATTCTTAGGGGAGGAGGGGCAAGATGGTGAGAGGTAGGGAGCTCTGTGATTTTTGCCCACCCACATATATCAAACTAAGGACTGAAGCCACAATACTCTGATCAGCAAGAGTGAGAGGAAAACATACAGAGTCCACAAAGAAGACAGCCTCATAGGTGCCTGGGTTAGTGCAAACTGGGGAAATAAAAACGGCCTGGCTCGAAGGGGAGGGAGCCACCCCCCACTCCAGCACAGAGCCACAGAGAGGTGAGGGGAAGAGGAAAAGAGGCTGAAAATGCTCAAAGCACTGTTTCTAGAAGAGAGAAAAACCTCGGCGGGGGGGGGGGGGCACTGAGAGGGATACTATCATCCCATCCATAACCGCAGGGTGCAGGGAGAGCGATCCATCCCCTTTAGCTGGCAGGTTTTTCTTAGGTTTGGTGCACCAATTCCAGGCGAGCCAGGAGAAACTGCTCCCCGACTCCCCCTGCTCGATCCTGGTTAGGAATCCGACCACCTTTAGGAGTACATCTCATCTCGGTGGTAGCATTAAAGTGCTTGGACTAGGATTTGGAAATGGGGACGGTCTTGGAAAATACAACTTGGCCCACCTACAACAGAGGGAGATCAGACCCAAAAGAGTGGCTTGCAATGCTTGGTTCGAGAAGGGACTGGGGTGCTGCCATTCTTCTCCCACAAGCACCGAGGCAGGGCCTGGGGAGCAGCCAGCAGGACCTGTAATGGAGGTGAGACCTACCTACACCAAGCCCACCAGCCCCCAGCCTGGGAAAGACCAACATTGATGCATTGCTGTGATTAGATTAATTTTTGCTAATCAGATATATTTTCCCTTATCTCATTCTTATCTCTCCCCTCTGCTGGTTTTACCTTTTAGACTGTCCTTTGCCTTTTGTTGTTTTTTTCCCCTCTCCTTTTCTATTCTATTCTTTTCTTTCTTTTTTTTTTTTTTCCTATCCCCTTTTGGTTTACTTGTTTTATTTGTCTGTGCGTTTGTGTGCTTTTGTTCCCTGTGTGTTTGTCTGTCTGTTTTCCTTTTCAGGGCTACTTCAAGATACAAGCCAAAGCTCACATGGTGGAGAGTCCCAAATATCACTGAGTAGGGAAATAAAATAACCAAAGGCACAACAAGAGAAACTGAGAGACACCATTAAAAGAACACTTCCTGAACAAACAGGTCCTGGACAGTCAATAAGCCTACTTTAATATGGCAATACTAACAGGTGCACAGTGCATAATGAGCCTTTAAAACTGACAAGAGACAGAAAGCCAGCCAAAATGACAAAATGGAAGACCTCTCCTTTAAAGAAATTCCAGGAAGAAGTCATAGTCACAGAACTGCTCAAAACAGATATAAGCAATATAACTGAGCAAGAATTTAGAACAATTGTCATAAAATTAATCACTGGGCTTGAAAATAGCATGGAAGTCACCAGAGAAGCTATTGATACAAAGACTAGGGACCTTCAAAATAGCTGTGACTAGTTAAAAAATGCCACAGCACAGAATGAAGAGGCAAAGAGGAGAATAGGTGAATTAGAAGACATAGAAAAAGAGGAAGCCAAGAAAAAGAGAGAGAAATTAATCCGGGAGAATGAAAGGAGAATTTGAGACCTGAGTGATACAATCAAGCAAAACAATATCCCTATCATAGGAATTCCTGAAGAAGAAGAAAGAGAAAAAGGTCCTGAAGGGGTGCTTGATCAAATTATAGCAGAGAACTTCCCCAATTTGGGGAAGGAAATAGTGAAATCCAAGAGGCAAGGAGAACTCCCCTCAGATGTAACTTGAATTGACCTTTGGCATGACATATCATAGTGAAACTGAAAAATATAAGGATAAAGAGAGAATTCTGAAAGCAGCTAGGAATGAAAGGGCCCTAATATACAAACGGAAACCTATCAGAGTAGTTACAGACCTATCTACTGAAACTTGGCAGGCCAGAAACGAATGGCAGGAAATCTTCAATGTGATGAACAGAAAAAACATGCAGAGCCAATAATCGTTTATTCAGCAAGCCTGTCATTCAAAATAGAAGGAGAGATAAAAGTTTTCTCAAATAAACAAAAAATAAGAGAATTCATCACCACCAAACCAGCCTTACAAGAAATCCTAAGAGGGACTCTATGAGGGAAATGTTGCAAGGAACACAAGGTACCAGACACACCACTACAAGCATGAACCCTACAGAGAACACAGTGAATCTAAACCCATATTTTTCAATAATAACACTGAATGTAAATAGACTAAATGCTTCAATCAAACAACACAGGGTTAGCAAAATGGATAAAAAAACAAAATCCATCTATTTACTTCTACAAGAGACTCATCTTAGACCTGAAGACACCTTCAGATTGAAAGTAAGGGGATGAAGAAATATCTATCTTGCGATGGGAAATCAAAAGAGAGCCAGAGTAGCCATACTCATATCAGACAAACTGGACTTTACAAGTAAAGGCAGTAACAAAAGATGGAAAAGGACGTTATATAATAATTACAGGGTCTCTCCATCAAGAAGAGCTAACAATTATAAACATCTATGCACCAATTTTGGAACACCTAAGTACATAAAACAATTAATTACAAATAGAAACAATCATATTTTGATACTCCACTTACAGCAATGGATAGATCAACCAGAGAGAAAATCACTAAAGAAACAATGGACCTGAACGACACATTGGAACAGATGGATTTGACAGATATATTTAGAACTCTACAACCTGAGGCTAGAGAATTCACCTTCTTCTCAAGTGTGCATGGCACATTCTCCAAGATAGATCACATACTGGGTCATAGAGCAGCCAGCCCTCCATAAATATAAACAAATTGAGCTCATACCATGGACACTTTCAGATCACAATGCTATCAAACTTGAAATCAATCACAGGAAAAAGTCTAGAAAACCTCCAAAAATGTGAAGGTTAAAAACAGCCCTACTAAAGAGTGATTGGGCCAATCAGGCAATTAGAGAAGAAATTTAAAAATATATGGAAACAAATGAAAATGAAAATACAACAATCCAAGTTCTCTGGGACACAGCCAAGGCAGTCCTAAGAAGAAAGTATATTGCAGTCCAGGCCTATTTCAACAAACTAGCAAAAGCATAAATTCAAAATCTAACAGAGCACCTAAGGAACTGGAAGGAGAGCAGCAAAAACATCCCAAACCCTGAGAAGAACGAAACAATAAAGATCAGGGCAGAAATAAATGATACAGAATCAAAACAAAAACAAAAACAAAAACAAA